>NC_064931.1:420122816-420425846 GCF_023897955.1 Schistocerca gregaria
GAATTTAATTCTACTACTGTTACTGAAGTCATGCAAATGCCGAGAGATCAATCAGTAGTTTACCCTAAACCTAATAGCCCATCAGATTAATATCAATAAGGGAAAATTTAGATACACTAAAGGAAAATGAAATAGTATGATAATCACTGAAAAAAATGAAAGGGGAAGTGCCTGACAGGTATTACCATGGCAGTTGCCTGCCTGGAAGGCACTGCCATGTTTCATGTCAAAATATATAAGAGTAACATCCCTGAAAAAGAAGTGAACTAACTACTTAATTAAGTAGCATCAGTTTCTTGTTGACGGTTTATTGTAGCCTCAAGAACATGGATGTAAGACCTAAGTGCTGCTGTCTGCATAGAGGAAATCTTTAAACCACTACAGGTTGTTCAGATCGTTAAAACGCTATGCATTTCACTCAAGGCGGCGAAAGCAACTGGACAGCTCACCGGAAATGCATTCCCAGAACAAATGTGATCTCTAACACGTCGTCTGTGGTAACACAGATGAGGTTAATGTACAATATTTCCCCTTAAATAGACGTAATAAATTTAACTAAGGTTGATAAGTAGTTACAGATGAAGTAGGCTTGATTGTGGGGGTGGTTGCTGTTTCATTTAGATGGAAGATTGTTGAAGCAGCTAGGGATACTTTGTGGACTGTGCGAGGTCGCTGAAATGGGTGTGTAATTTGCAAGATTATTGTGATAAATCTGATAATCTCTGTAGTTGCGAGAGAGGTGTAAAGGAATTAATAAGGTGGATTGAGGACAGGAGTAGAATAGTGACCTCTGGCTTCTTAAAAGTGCACTTGACTTCACAGTTGTGGCAATGTGACGGGAGTGTTTTATCACAGGTGTTACAAATGTGATAAGAAACCAGGTTGTAACATTTTGTACATGTGTATTAAAACTTGCATTCAGGTCAGGTTGTCGAATGCTTAGAAATGGTGGACTTGCTCTCCATTGTATTGGACCGAGAAGCAGCATAATATGGCTTAATATTGGGTGTCATATTTTTCTGTTTTGTGACACTATAGATAAATGGTGGCCTCATTTTTATAAAGTTGTTCATGGAGGGTGAGAATGCTGTGGAAAGGCAAAGTATGTAGGTGGAACCGTGATTGTTATGATATGGCCTATAGTTCACATAAGCAGGTTGAGGTTGGAGTTGTTATCGCACATTCGTCTGTCGTAATTTTGAAACTGATACTAATAATCATGGTAGTGAATTTTAGTGTGTGACGTGTAGAGGTCATAGTTTGGAATGCAAAAGGCCTGATAAGTGAAGGTGGCACAGGTTCTAAAAAAATAATCAGCTTGTTAAGAAGATGTCTACGAAAACTGTTACATGCTGCTTTAACAGAGATGAAAGAATTGTGTTTTCTGCTACCTAATGAGTATTTACAAACAATATAGTATGATTTTTTATATACAGCAACTTTGAGGCATGTCTGGAACGGAGTGTAGTTCATTTGCTAATGATTGTAGTTTGAGAAGAATGACCAGGTGGGTATGAAAGGGGTTGTTGAGGTGACTGGAGTTGGCGGAATATTACGTGCCGGCCGTTATGCCAGAGCGACCCTAGGCGCTTCAGTTCGGAACCGCGCTGTTGCTAAGGTCGCAGGTTAGAATCTTCCCTCGGGCATGGATGTGTTTGCTGTCTTTAGGTTAGTTAGGTTTAAGTAGTCCTAAGTCTAGGAGACTGATGACCTCAGATCTTAAATCCCATAGTGCTTAGAGCCATTCGCCGGCTGCGGTGGCCGTGCGGTTCTAGGCGCTGCAGTCCGGAACCGCGGGGCTGCTACGGTCGCAGGTTCGAATCCTGCCTCGGGCATGGATGTGTGTGATGTTCTTAGGTTAGTTAGGTTTAAGTAGTTCTAAGTTCTAGGGGACTGATGACCTAAGATGTTAAGTCCCATAGTGCTCAGAGCCATTTTTTAACCATTTTTGAATATTATGTCCTTATATTAGATGTTGTCCTTATTGTTTTGGTGTTACCATAAGTCTTAAATGGGATCTAGGTCTGTAAAGCTTCTTTAAGGATGTCTGATGTCATTTCTACGAAGATAGAAGACATATGTTACCAAGATCCTGTGGTGAAGATGATGTAGTGGTGATGGCACTGGCTACTGTGTTGGTAATGGACGCGCTGGTGGTGATGGAGTTAGTTGTGATACTGATAGTGTAGACAGTGGTGCTGGTGATGCAGACAGTTCTTTGGACGGAACTGATTATCGCACAGATATTGGTAGTTGTGGGAAATACGGGAATGGAGGGAGGTTTCTTTGAAAGAAACCAAGAGTGATTGTAGGAGTGTAGGAGTCATTGTAACGATTTATGTAACAATGATCGTTAATTGATGCTGTGGGTTCATCTTTTTTATCGAATTCCAGATTTCTGTTCTGTAGATGAGTTGTTCTTATCGTATAGCGATATTAGGTCGTCAAAATTCAGGTTACACCGTCTGCAAGTCGAGAGGCGTCAGTGGCTACACAATTAGTACCTCTGGCTTCGAACCAACATGATATACGGGCAATGTGACGTACATCACAGCACGTGGCACTGCAGGTCTTACGAGCTGCAGCGACTATCTCCAGCAGCAAGCGACTTACTGTTTCAGACCACTTAACAGTTCGTAGCTGCAGATTTAAATACTACTAAGCTCTAGGTAACACATGACAAATTAAGGTAATTTAGTGGCTACCTTTTAATTCAAATACTTATTTCCCTTCTGTTTACACATGTAGCCGAGTATTCATGATGCATGTAGAACAAGGCAACTAGTGTGACGTCACAAATTAGTAGCGTGGGGAGGGGGTGGACGTTTTTCCTCTCCAGCTAGAGTGACGAATCAGCGGCAAACAATGGCATTACCGGCGGTGACGGTGAGATCCTTCCTACTGGTTTCAGCGGTGACGCTGATAACTGAAGCTTATTACAGCACTATAGCAACTTGAACACTACCGGGCGATCAAAAAGTCAGTATAAATTGGAAAACTTAATAAACCACGGAATAATGTAGATAGAGAGGTAAAAATTGACGCACATGCTTGGAATGACATGGGGTTTTATTAGAAGCCAAAAAAACACCCCATATTGCTAGACTCGTGAATGATCTCTAACGCGCGTCGTTTGGTGATGATCGTGTGTCCAGTCGCCACTTTCGTCATGCTTGGCCTCCTAGGTCCCCAGACCTCAGTCGGTGCGATTATTGGCTTTGGGGTTACCGGAAGTCGCAAGTGTATCGTGATCGACCGACATTTCTAGGGATGCTGAAAGACAACATAATCGCCAATGCCTCACCATAACTCTGGACATGCTTTGCAGTGCTGTTCACAACAGTATTCCTCGACTACAGCCATTGTGGGGAATGATGGTGGACATACTGAGTATTTCCTGTAAAGAACATCATCTTTGCTTTGTCTTACTTTGTTATGCTAATTATTGCTATTCTGATCAGATGAGCGCCATCTATCGGACATTTTTTGAACGTTTGTATTTTTTTCGTTTTAATAAAACCCCATGTCATTCCAACCATGTGTGTCAATTTGTACCTCTCTATCTACATTATTCCGTGATTTATTCAGTTTTCAAATTTATACTGACTTTTTGGTATGTGGACGTTGCGAGGGGATAAAGATCTGCAGGTAAAATGTACTCCTTACCTACTGTGAGGTAAAAGCCAACATGAACGGTTTTTGGTGTAGTGCAAAGTTGGCGTTCATACCAATTAAATTGCGTCCCCATGTCGTTAGTTCGCATTGCCCTATAGTTTGAAGGTAAACTTGATTTGCAGAATAGCTTAATTTAGTCAGCTTCTTACAACAATCATGTTGTGTTTTTTCTGTTCAAATGGAAAAACCGGATATTGCAGCGTAATTAAATATCTAAGTTTTGGATAGTTTCTAGTTGGAGGAAATTTGTCCAAAATTGGTGGAGACTTAAAAGGTGATGGTTCCTTCATTTGAAATTTCAAAAAATGGATGTCTGCATGGAAAGATGTCCTTACTTTTCTGCAAGATGACCGATGAGAAGATGGTCACAAAATTGCACACTAGAGATACAAATAGTGCACAATATGATGGAATAGAATGATTGGTTATTAAATGTGAACGAAGTAGATAACATTTTACTTGTACGTCTACGTTCAGGAAGTCACTGTTCAGCGCATTGCAGAGGGTACTTCGCATCAATATTAACGATTTTCTTAAACGAATTGTCTGGATCGCTTGGAAATGGTCAAATTAATTTTATGGGACAATGTCTGAAAATAGACGCGCCGTCGGTCAACGACTTCACGATATAAATTAAACACTAATTAAAGTAGAGATTAGAAAGTGGTACTCCTGGATCTACAGAAGCATAGCCGATTTTATCACTCAGAAGACCAGTAGTCAGTGTAGAATTTTTCTTATTGATTACCTTGAAAAGGAAAAACGATAACTGTTGAACACTATGAAAGTTTCCTAAACCATATGAATGAGAAAATAAGAGAGTAGGATCTTAGCTTACAAGAGACAAATGTCGACTTCCTTTGGGGGAACGTACCTGGTCATGGCAGTGGTTCGGCAATGGAAAAAGCGCGAAATCTGAAGAATGATTTGTTCAAACATCAACCTTGTTCACCAGGTTTGACACCTGCCTTGTACGTTGTGATATTTCTGGCTGTGGCCACCAGTATTTTATCTTGCTTGAAGGTCGCCTTGATGCAGCTTGATACACGTGAATTAGCATATGGAACAAAAGTGGAGTAAGGTACAAGCAGCAGATGGTACAGTCCTCCAGTTGTATTGAACTTCCTTCTGTTTGGTCGGCACATTTGGGTGTTGGGCGCCAAAACGCCAAACTTCTCTTATTAATGATTTATATACTTTTTATTGTATTTAACCCAGTTTTCAGTATGACACTCTCTCATAGCTAACCTGCATGTCTACCATTTTTGTTTATTAATGTTCACTAGTTTTGAGAAACATAAGATTAATGATATTACAAGCGAAGTGCATCTTCGGGTCGCTTTGGTGCGATGGGAGACGATGTACTTCAACTGCGCTTGTCACTCTGTTTCGGGTCTTCTTCAGAGCTGGACGGAGATGTCGTACTCTGTGTAGGAAGTTGTCAGAAAAGTTAGTATACTATTAAGAAAGGTATGTCGGGTGTTGTAGAAGACAGTGTAAAAAGTGATATTTTAAAATATAAACAAACAGGATACAATAATGAGAGGTATCGCCTACCATCATTGTCAGTATTACAGATCTTGCCATCTGTAGATACAGAAACCAACCTGAAAAAAGCACAAACACAGGTTCAATTTCGAGATGACAGCATAGCAGCCTCCGCCGAAGAAGACCCCACGACCGATGAGCTGTCTCCTGCGCTGGGGACCCAACTTTAGAAGACAGGTTGGTGGAAAGAACGCTTAGGGACACTTATTCAATCTCTACAGATCTCTCCAGCTTCCAGATCTGACTTTCAACCCGACAACGTATAATTTATAGCCTACTCTGACATGCAATGAACTTTGTATCGTGAAAGAGGTTACGACAACTGTTGATGGATATCTTGCAACCTGCGCACAGTCACACTGCAGGGGTGGAATTCACGGAATGCAAAACCTCTGCGTGAAGCGCTTGGACTTGAAAATAGACTGGATGAAATTTAAAGGCACATTTTACTTCACAACGTACGTTTTCGCAGCTGAACAGACAAACTTTCAGTTTGTTCTCATATATGAACATCTCGTCCGATGGTTAAAAAACAGTTTGTAAATCCAGAACAGGTAATCCACCTTTGCACAGTATAAAAGTATTTATCTGGTGCAAAATGTGAGGGCTTAACGATTACAAGTGATTTCATGCCAGTAACGTACGACCTTGTTTATTCCACATATCGTGTAACATTGCGCCACAACTCCACGTTATGCAATACAGCCAATAAATAGCTGCTCAGAGATTCGTGACCGTGGAAAGTCTTGTGCATCTTAATGCACCAGCAACGAGGACTTGCAGTTTTTTTTTTTTTTTTTGTAATGAAGCAAAAATACCAACAATCTAACAGTGTGCGGCGTCGAACTAAGACTCGCTTACTTTCCTTAATGGTAACTGCAAGCCTTTAGTACGAAATACTTCTTCATTGTGGAATAGTAAATATGTTTAAAAAGTAGTGTATTTCTGTTTTAAATATGGCCGAAAGTTACCTTAGAGAATTAACCTAAAAGTCCGGACAAAAAATTTCTTTCGCTCAAAAATTGGGTGTTTCCTTCTGATGTTCGCGGAACTTCGCGTTCAACGAAATCGCTGCGAACGTAACAGATGGGAAATTCAGTAACAAGTCTGAACGACAGCTTTCAGTAAAGGTCAATCTGATAGCAGCGGGTTTTCCCTAACTCAAAGGACAACTTCCTTATTACAGTTAACGGGCAGTTTACGCGTTGCAGTTAGTACATTCGAAACTCAAGCCTTCTTCGGTATATGACAAGCATCGCTTTCCGTACTATGTATGAAGGCAGTTCGGATCCTTAAAACTTGTGTAACGCCACACAAACATAGTAACGAGCAGCTACTGCGGAAAATTTGAAGTTGAAGTGTTTATTACAAAAATAATGCTGACATATGTAGCATTAAGATAAACAAAATCATAGGCAGACGGCATTTCAGATATTTGCTTGCACTTATTATTATTATTGGTGTTTTGCCCTTAAAGAGCGCATCTAGACTAAACTACATGGCCAGTTCCTTTTGCTGCCTTCCTTGCTGCCCAAGCTTCCTTCATTCGCTCGCTGTGTTTCTGTTTCCGGTCCTCTGTCCATGCTTCTTGTCGGCTTTGTGTCTTCGGCTTCATCTTGAATGCCTTTTTGGCTGCCCATATTTCTTTCACCTTCTGGCTGTGATCTTGCTTGCGTTCTTCGGTCCATTTTATGCCTGTTCGTTTGTCACATTATATCTCATGTACTTTTCTTAATGATGTTTCTGAATTTTATTCTGTCGTTTATTGTGTCTGCTGTTATGTTGAGTTGGTTCAGGTCGTTTTCTACCTCTGCCACCCATTTGTTGTTTCTAGTTGTTACCCAGTCAAAGATCTGTTTGGTCAGCCTGTATGATGGCATTCTGTATAGGTGTCCATAGAATTGTAGTCTGCGTTTTCTAATATATTCTGTGATTGTCTTCGTATGTTTGTATAGTTCCTCTGTAGGTTTCTTGATCCATATTCCATTGTTGTTAGTTGCGCTAAATATTTTCCTAAGTATTTTCCGTCCTACTTTTTCTAATTGTCTGATACGTGTATGCCCTAGGATTAGTGTGGTCTCTACTGCATATAGTGCCTCGGGGAGCACCACTGTGTCGTAATGGAGTAATTTGGCTTTTGCTTACACTTATTATATGCATTAAACCATCCCAGATTTTTGGCTTCAAATACACTCCTGGAAATGGAAAAAAGAACACATTGACACCGGTGTGTCAGACCCACCATACTTGCTCCGGACACTGCGAGAGTGCTGTACAAGCAATGATCACACGCACGGCACAGCGGACACACCAGGAACCGCGGTGTTGGCCGTCGAATGGCGCTAGCTGCGCAGCATTTGTGCACCGCCGCCGTCAGTGTCAGCCAGTTTGCCGTGGCATACGGAGCTCCATCGCAGTCTTTAACACTGGTAGCATGCCGCGACAGCGTGGACGTGAACCGTATGTGCAGTTGACGGACTTTGAGCGAGGGTGTATAGTGGGCATGCGGGAGGCCGGGTGGACGTACCGCCGAATTGCTCAACACGTGGGGCGTGAGGTCTCCACAGTAGATCGATGTTGTCGCCAGTGGTCGGCGGAAGGTGCACGTGCCCGTCGACCTGGGACCGGACCGCAGCGACGCACGGATGCACGCCAAGACCGTAGGATCCTATGCAGTGCCGTAGGGGACCGCACCGCCACTTCCCAGCAAATTAGGGACACTGTTGCTCCTGGGGTATCGGCGAGGACCATTCGCAACCGTCTCCATGAAGCTGGGCTACGGTCCCGCACACCGTTAGGCCGTCTTCCGCTCACGCCCCAACTTCCTGCAGCCCGCCTCCAGTGGTGTCGCAACAGGCGTGAATGGAAGGACGAATGGAGACGTGTCGTCTTCAGCAATGAGAGTCGCTTCTGCCGTGGTGCCAATGATGGTCGTATGCGTGTTTGGCGCCGTGCAGGTGAGCGCCACAATCAGGACTGCATACGACCGAGGCACACAGGGCCAACACCCGGCATCATGGTGTGGGGAGCGATCTCCTACATTGGCCGTACACCTCTGGTGATCGTCGAGGGGACACTGAATAGTGCACGGTACATCCAAACCGTCATCGAACCCATCGTTCTACCATTCCTAGACCGGCAAGGGAACTTGCTGTTCCAACAGGACAATGCACGTCCGCATGTATCCCGTGCCACCCAACGTGTTCTAGAAGGTGTAAGTCAACTACCCTGGCCAGCAAGATCTCCGGATCTGTCCCCCATTGAGCATGTTTGGGACTGGATGAACCGTCGTCTCACGCGGTCTGCACGTCCAGCACGAACGCTGGTCCAACTGAGGCGCCAGGTGGAAATGGCATGGCAAGCCGTTCCACAGGACTACATCCAGCATCTGTACGATGGTCTCCATGGGAGAATAGCAGCCTGCATTGCTGCGAAAGGTGGATATACACTGTACTAGTGCCGACATTGTGCATGCTCTGTTGCCTGTGTCTATGTGCCTGTGGTTCTGTCAGTGTGATCATGTGATGTATCTGACCCTAGGAATGTGTCAATAAAGTTTCCCCTTCCTGGGACAATGAATTCACGGTGTTCTTATTTCAATTTCCAGGAGTGTAGTTCAAATGGCTCTGAGCACTATGGGACTTAACATCTGTGGTCATCAGTCCCCTAGAACTTAGAACTACTTAAACCTAACTAACCTAAGGACATCACACACATCCATGCCCGAAGCAGGATTCGAACCTGCGACCGTAGCGGTCATGCGGTTCCAAACTGAAGGGCCTAGAACCGCAGGGCCACACCGGCCGACTTTTGGCTTGAAACGTTAATTACAGTAACTTCTTTAGTTAACGTGAATGGTATAAATCACGTCTTTATTAAGAACTCTGATGATTACGTCTTGCCGGCCGGTGTGGCCGTGCGGTTCTAGGTGCGTCAGTCTGGCACCGCGAGACCGCTACGGTCGCAGGTTCGATTCCTGCCTCGGGCATGGATGTGTGTAATGTCCTTGGTTTGGTTAGGTTTAATTAGTTCTAAGTTCTAGGCGACTGATGATCTCAGAAGTTAAGTCGCATAGTGCTCAGAGCCATTTGAACCATTTGATTACGTCTTGGTTTGGAACGTTACGTAAAGATAGATTATGAAATCGATATAACCAGAGAGATGTTTGGTGAGTTAATTTTTTCCTATGTGATTGCAAAAAGTTAACTCTAGCACATACTTCAAATAACTTTCATTCAAAAACAATGTAGTTTCAATGTTTACACCAGAGACTGTGTCGTGCACATTGTACGTTATCTTTATGCAGTTCTTTTCATCTGCCCACTGAATTGGTATCCAATGTACTGCAAAATTTCTAAGCAGAATGAATATCAGCAGATTGCAGACATATGTAAGGCTGAATTCTAGATTTGTGTGACGACATAGAGATGGAGGGCTGTGTGTCGAGATTGTAGGTTGTTTCAAGGAATAATTGTTATATTTAGAGAATCTACCTTCCACGCATAGCTGCTTTTTGTCTATCAAAGATACCGTATCATTATTTGTCAATAAAAATTCTGTTACGTTTCAACAGTAGGAACCGAATTTAAAATTTACATCTCGATAATGAACGTGCGTCTTAACCGATTCTCCACAGTAATACACTCTCACGTCCTCATTAAACTGCTGAGTAACTCCTCAGTGAACGTGTTAGGTGACTAAATACATACTAATGCACTGGAAATATACCATAATTCACAAATACATTTTATGCAGAAAAGATGTCTTGGTTTCTCCATCCTATAGCGACATGACGTGGGAAATGAGTATCGAACGAGGTAAAATTCTCAATCCTTATGTAATCCAAGTAAAGTTAGCAGCCAGGCACAAGAGTTTCGGAGTACACCGTTCAGCACATATTGTTGGACAGAGGGCTCCGCATCCGATCGATCCTAGGTATTCCCACGTTGGCCCAGTGACATAGCCAACATCGTGACTGGATTGTGGACAAATGGAAATATGTAGCCTGGTTGAACCAATCAAATTTCTTGTTACACAGGGTCGATTGCCGTGTTCGTATACACCGTCAACCAGGCGAAGATCTACTCAAAGTATGTACATCGCGACGAACGCAGGCTGCAGAAGCAGTATTATGCTATGGGGTCACTCACCTGGGTTCCATATCATCTGTGGTAGTTATTGAAGGCACCATACCACCAGCGTACTCTGTGAATATTGTTGCGGGCTAGTTCTATCACTTCATGTTTCCGGTTTTTCCTGACGACGATTGCGTCATTCAGACGAATAACTGTCTCTGCCACAAGAGCAGAGTGGTACTACACAGAGGTAACAAAGAAATAGAATAGTGATATGGACAAATTGTTCCGAATTAGAGGGATAATACGCAGTTTTGGCTTCGAAATGGTCTACGTCTACATGCAGTCAACAGGCAAACTGAAATAACGCTACAGGACTACCAGGAAAGTATGTCAGTGTAGCAGTAGTAGTAGTAGTAGTAGTAGGTACATAACAAAATTCATTTAATAAATAATTCACTGCAACAATTAAATCAGCACGACTGACAGAAACAGAAAGGGCAGGCACTAACAAGTGTGAAATTTAGTGAGGTTTTCACCTTTAAATCTAAAGGATACAGAACCAAGGAAGCAACCAAATTTATGGGGAAGAAGTTGTCTTAGGATTTCTTTACTGATGGTCGATCTTCCTGCTAGTGGCTCTTCCACAGAAGTGGTAAAAATCTTTTCTCCAGCAACATTAAAATTGAAAACTAACATAGTCTTTCACTTAAAGGGTGAACACTTTCCCACTAAGCTAGCATAAAGCTGAGTCAAACAGCACTCCAGCGCTCCCTTGTTGTTCAAATAATGGCGAAAAAGCTGCAGTTCCTGTTCAAATGAGCTTCCTGGATGAAAAAAACATAAATTTGTTACCACTATGTAATGCCTTAAGTGTGTTTAATTCATAACAAATGGTAAGAAAATATCAAGTGAATTTACGGGACCATTACAGGAAGTAAATCGATGGTCACATAGTTGCCAAACGCACTCTACAGTGTTGACAGTTTTCCATTACACTGCACACTGGACTCGCATTCGGGAGGACGACGGTTCAATCCCGTCTCCGGCCATCCTGATTTAGGTTTTCCGTGATTTCCCTAAATCGTTTCAGGCAAATGCCGGGATGGTTAATTGAAAGGGCACGGCCGATTACCTTCCCAATCATTCCCTAACCCGAGCTGGCGCTCCGTCTTTAATGACCTCGTTGTCGACGGGACGTTAAACACTAAGAACCACCTTTTCCATTACACTATCGACAGGCAGACCCGCAAACATCAGCTTGTGCCCTGATATAATTTCTCATTGGCTCTTGCTTAACTAGGAAATTGAGGATCACATAAGCCTCTAGATTATCAGAACATTCATATGAAAATTACTGAGTTGTAATTATTAAAACAGGCTACTATACTAAATAATGAGGCATTGACTCAGTTGACAAAGTTAATTATAAGTTCATTTCATCTTGGAGGCTAACGGAAAGGGTTCATAAGAATTTCAAGATAGAACCCGCATACATCAGCTTGTCTCCTCAACTAAAAAGTTGAGAATCAGATAAATACGGTAAAACCTGAAGGACAAGTTGCCATGGGGGCTAGACATCTCACTCTTTACATCACAATAGAATAACGTGAAAAACATAAGCACTGGTACGGCAACGAATTTAGATGAAATAAAGCGGATGAAATAAATTAAACAATTTGTGATAGAACCCAAATAATCTCTTCCATAAGCATTTCCGTTTTGAAGTCACCCCTACACAGCTAACAAACGCTAAATACGTGTAACTGAAGACCTCTTCGAGTCTTTTTAAACTCGTGGGTAACTTAAAAGAGGTTGCAGGGGGAGTACTCAACATCCAATGGCTTCGCCATGCCAAACCCAGCGTGATGTATTCCCCAACAAGCATCTTGAAATTTGATCGAAACCTAAGAAATGATATAGTTTCAAGAAGAGAACCATCTTTCTCGATTACCAATAAAACTGTGCAATCCATACATTCGTAGGCCGATCAAAAATTCTGCAACCCTTAGCAACAATGGAAAATTACATTCAACATATCTTACACAGGCTGTGTCTCAAAACCCTTTGAAAAGAAACTGTCTTTGTATTTACATTGTTAGTAAGTTGACATACTGAAAACTTAGTAACCAACGATTACAAGAGGAAAGTAATCACAGCCTTTATACAACTGTCTGCTTTAAAGGAACTTAGTTTCATTGACAGTTAATCCTTTCACTGTCCATTTAGTCTGAGCGACCGCTTGCCAGGTTCAAGTGGTGCGTATACATACGACTGTAGAATACGATCGTTACTATCGAGAAAAAATTAAAACGCAGAATTCAATATTATTATCGATTCTCTTTATAATCTTTATGGAGAAGTACTCTTTTTTTCAAGAAGGTTCTTCATTAGAAGAAAAGTAATACATGAGTTATTACATTAGCAAAACTTCAAAGTCTGACATATTTCAAAACAAAAATGCAAACATAAATATGCATTCCATTCCATTCAGATGTCATATTTTGCACATGCAGTACACCAGTGGTGCCAAACCTAAGGGTAATTACCGCTTGGGGCATAAAATTAAATTTTCTTCTGGGTAGAAACTAAATGATTCGATTCTATTCCAGTCACGAAACTAAATTACTTTCAAAAGATCGTTGCTATTATCACAATTTTGTAAGAGTCCAATACTGATTACATAAGTTATCAATAATTACTTTTTCTTAATTAGTAGCATTAATGCTGTGGAGGTTACAGGTTCCTCACATAGTCCGCCCACTACACACGTATGTTGTGCTTTGTCCCGTACATCGCTGGTGATAAAAGTGAGACATACACGTAACAAATGCTAAGTATCTAAAGAAAATGTCTTCTCCAAGTTATTGATGGTTTCCGCAGTAGTCCATAAATTGCTTAATTACTCGCTTCGAAACCACCTTCACACGGAACACGTCCGTATCTCACCACTGACTTCTAGTCTAAAAAGAAAAGAAAAAAAATGGTTCAAATGGCTCTGAGTACTATGGGACTCAACATCTGTCGTCATCAGTCCCCTAGAACTTAGAACTACTTAAACCTAACTAACCTAAGGACATCACAGACACCCATGCCCGAGGCAGGATTCGAACCTGCGACCGTAGCAGTCACGCGGTTCCGGACTGAGCGCCTTAACCGCGAGACCACCTCGGCCTCCAATTCTAGTCTCAGCCGCACGCAGTTGACGTCAACAGGTCCTAAAGATGGCGTTGTTACAAGGTTGAAAGTAGTTGCAAAAATAAAATCTACACCTTAAATACAGCTGGTGGAATTTCTTCATTTTTAATATAAATTTATACCAGCTGACGTCCCACTGTCCTCCATTTCAACTATGGGTGTACGAAGATTACTGTTAGTGGCTCTAATCAACAGCCTAAAATCTTCCAATTTCTGCCAGTTCTGAAGTAAGGAGTGCAACAATCAACTGATTTACGAACAGTAAGTATACTGCACACATTTTAAATGGGGTTGCTTTGTGCAGGTCAATCAAGTACCGCAATAGGGAGGCGTAAAACGGGGAAGTATGTTTTCTAACAAGTGCCTACCCTCACTGTGGATAGTTAGCTTTCTTATCTGAGAAGGAGTTGAGCGCAGTTCTTCCGAAGCACCACGAATTCCTTCGTCACCCATTCTACACACACACACACACACACACACACACACACACACACACACACACACACACACACGACATCAACTAAATATCGTTAATCTTTCATCATTTTAATAATAAAATTGTTCCAAGAAAAGTCTTTTGTCCTACAGTTTAGTTAGGTGTAAAACAGACGATAGAGGGTGTGGAGGAGAGCGAGGGTACTAGCTAGTGTCTGACTGCACTAAGGGGTAATGGTCTAAGAAAGGTTGGGAACCAATGCAATACACCTTCTCTGGGCTGTCTGCTTCTTTGTTGTTTCCGGGATTAGCAAGATAAAATGGCGCTCGATTAGGTGTAAGGTATTAACCATCAGCCGATTTCCTTACACGATGGCATTATGATGTCGGTGGTGGTTCTGTTGGAGTTCCTTGATGAGTTTCTGGTGAAAATCCGATACTGAAATATTTCTTCCGTTTGAGTTTTATATAACACATGAACGTCAGCAGAGATAGATTCGCCAAATGAAAAAATACTTTTAATGCCATTTTACAGTGTTTCGTACAGATTTTACATAACTTAGCATCACGCCGCTCTTGTCGATGGTCCCGATATTGTCGGTGTAGTTTACGGTGAAAGATGGTTTTCTTTTTCCTTCATTTGTGGTTTTGTCAGTTTTGTCATTCACTATAATTTCGTTTATATAAAGAGTTGGGAGCATCCTCAATTTCCCCTTGTCATGTCAGTTGACAAGGTATCAGTTGACATAAACTTGATATCACTTGTTCTAAGTTTCTCTGATAAAGCAGTCATGAATTTACAGATTTTCCTTACAGCTCCACAAGAGTTAGTTACTCTGTCGTGCAGGCTTAAGAAAATAGAGCCGGGTTAGTGTACGAGTTCTCAACATACAGTGTATGGCCATTACCAAGGTAGCGTTCTAGTAAAGTGAGAACAATACTTCCAGGTATTCCAACATTTACGCTAAAATTAGTTTCTTCTTTTATGCCTGTTGCAGTACCCAAGTAAATAATAAAATCAAGAGTACATCCAGTTTCACAGTCACGCAACACAAAAACATTTTTGTCCAATCTGTGGCGTTTGGATGGAATGCACTGTTCGAAGAAAACACGACGTTTGTGAACAACTAAACTTTTGTCAGTGCACAAATTTTTCACCACGTTGTGTTTCCCAAAGTCGCAGTCCTGATTTTTCACTCGCATCGCTGCAAAGTTGCTCGTAATATAAATTAAATTGCTCAGTTAAGTAGTTTACAATTTCTTGGGTAAAAAGACATGGAAGTAGTCACATACAGTATAAGAAACGTATAAACTGACGATATTGCAACCGGAATGACCACTATCGGAATTATACACTTTGAGGTCCAAATCAATCTCTTTCAAGGCAAAATCATCTCTTTTGAGTCTTTTAACAGATCCTTTCAGGAATGTGCTCAGGATCTTCTTCGGAAACGTATGAAGAAGCGATGGTAACATCAAAATCTAGCTCTGCATTTCCTGTTTCAGTGTTTGCTGCTTCACTAATCTTTTGAATATTTGTGATGGGGGGTTAACCTGCAGGGCCACTGGCATCACCATCTGTCTAGCCATTATCTGCTTAATTGGGCGCGATGAGCAGAAGACGCAGCAGCTCTTCTTCTGTAAACGGATAGTAACGCTGTGTCATTTTATTCTATAACGTGGAGAGAGCAGCACACAAACTAGGTAATGTCAGGATATCAGTGACCTCCAAAGAGAATTCTGCATTCAGTAAGTCGCTCGGTCAATCCCAGTATTCCAACAACTAGATAACGTGCTTGTGTAACAATCATGTCCGACGCGAGTAGACGCTACACGTGTCTATATGAGTGTAACAGGGAACCACTGTAAATAGTGAGTCTTATATTGAAACAGCAAATACATACGTCTGGAACAATGGAAGATTTAACTTGTTACGAACAATTAGTTCTCGAACACAGATCAATTTGACGATCTTCTATTTGCTCCAACGTCAATCAGCTTGAGTCTGTGATGGGAATCACACACGGCCGGCAGCAGTACCGAGAAAATGTTTTTGTTGTTGTACTAAAGTCAGCTGCCTTGATGACATATATATGTTTACCAGTTGTAGCCGCCACACATTTCGGTAAATTGGCTGGCTTTTTAGTACGCCTTTAACTACTCTTCCTTCGAGAAATAGTGTCATCCAGGATATACTTTCAAAATAACTCTTTTTGATTTTATTATTCAGTAAGTGAAGAGAGTGTGCATTTCCATGACGCAACAGAAACACGGCGGCCCGGCAGCACCCGGCACCGGCAGGTCAAAGCGGCGCAAAGCGACGACAAAAGAGCCGCTTCTTTTTTGAGTAGCGCCGCGCCGCGCAGCGCGTGGTGGCGGCTCCTTGCTGCAGAGGAGCCCTTCCCGGTAGCTCGTGTGAAGCGGCTCTCAGACGCCTTGCAGCGGATCCAACGTTGATGCAGCTCATTTTTATCAAATACTGTTACATCTAGCTGCCAGTACTGTGGTGCTCCGTCCTGTTGAAAAATTAATTTCCCGGCATGAGCTCACAATTGAGGAAAAAGTGAGACCTCCAGCATATACTGGTACGTGGTTTTTGTAACCGCCTTCATCTCGGAAAAAAGAACTGGCCGTAAACCGTTACCCTTGCGACGGCACAAAACAGATTAAGCTTTGGAGCCTCTTGGTCGATTGTGGCGTGTAGCTGCTGTGTTCTCCATATTCTTACGTACCTCATTACTGAACATTAAATAATACAGAAAGCACAGTTCATACTGTTTATCGCGACATCGCCTTTAACCAAGTAAGGCTATAACAGCGAAAGCTGCCGATTCCCCTAATTCCTATGTAAATGCTGTGTTTAAATAAATCGCTTAGTACGAGATCGCTTATTGGAACTTACCATATAAAACGACGTATTTCTTATTATATTTTCGAAAAAAAACATATCGACTACAATGTCGAACGTTCATTTTTGTTTGTATGTATTTGGGGATTACTAAAAACAACGTAACGCCTATTTTCAAACTCTTATTTTCTGTAAACTGCTAGTATCAAATCAGTATGTGTGTTAAACACGCAAAGCAAGCATCGATATGAAGATGTCCAGAACAAGAGGAAATATTCAATGTTGACGAAACGTCACACATAATATGGTGATAAGAAAATGGGGAACAGATGTCAGCATTGTGAAGGAATCCGGTGTCCCACACTTAACGATTACTACAGTTTGGAAGACCAGAGAGAAAATACAGTCTCTCTTCATACATAACTGTTTGAAAATCAAGCGAGCGAGATCATCTGAGCACAAAGACACTGAAGAAGTTTTACTTACGCGGTTTAAGCGGCGAAGACCATACAATGTACTTATCAATTAACCTATTCTTCAAGCAAAAGCCAATAAATTTGTGGGTCTGTTGAAAAATTCGAACTTCAGTTGTTCCTCATTTTGAATACAGCATTTCGGAGCTCGTCATGATACTATCGCCAGGAAAATTTGTGGCGGGCGAAGCTGCCGGTGTAATTGATGGTATATCAGACGAACGACTAAGAAGTGGCCTGTTTTGTGTGAAGGTAAAAGTCAGATGACGCATTCAGTGCAAATAAAACTGGCTTGTTTTACAAGAGCCCGGATAAGATATTAAAATTTAAACGCGAACAGTGTTCAGGTGGAAAAATATCTAAGCCAAGAGTCAGTGTTATGGTTGCTGTAAGTATGAGAGGATCATGTAAAGAAAAGCTTTTGGCGATCGGAAAATCGAGAAAGCCGAGATGTCTTAAGATCATTCATTCCCTACCTGTAGTTTATGGAAACGCAAAATCTTCGGTGACATCCGACATTTTTCAAAAGTGGTTGTGTAACTGACACTCTCAGCAGAAATCAAAGAAACGATAAATTATTATTGTGATCGATAACTGCCCCTGCTAATCCAGTAGTCGATGATTTGCTGAGGATAATGCTTGTATTTTTGCCTCCAAAAAATCACTTCTGTTCTACGGACAAGGGAGTAATTAAGATATATGAAAACTTCAAGTCTCAAACATGTTACAAAAAATCGAAGAAGGTAAAGAAACAGTTTTCAACGTTCTTGATGCAATTTTAATGATATCGTTAGCGTGCGTGTACTCCGCGTCAATCATCTGAAAGTTTCGCGACCGTTACAACGTAACTGCCGGGTGGCCACTGGGCATGTGCAGAGACGTGATGCTCAGCGCCAGTACATTTGACTGCCTGAAGTTTGCCACGTGTGTCCGATGTGTGTTTTTCGATGTTTGTATTACTAGTGCCCAGTGACTTCACACTGAAACTATGACAACTATTGGTACTTAAAAATTGAAACGCAGAAAACTGAATAGTCATTCTCTGGAGACTGTACACAACGTTTTAATGTTTATGGAAGATGAGTCCATCCATGGAAGGAACATTCCGATGCAGCAAGCTGAACTGAGAGCCCAAGTGGCCACAGGCGTTTCACGTAACATTATCCAGAATATTAAAAGGGTAGGCAGGCTATCGGATTCGGCGGGGAAGAAAATTTGAAACTACACATAAAAAAAGTAAACGCAAGAACGTTGTTAACAGAATTGTTTAGATCCTTAACTGACCGAAAAACGAGTGCTTAGAGTGGAAGGACTGAAACAGAAGTTGAAAGACGCCATAGACTTTCAAGGAAGCAAAACTAGTGTTATGCCGTTATTAAATAAATTAGGTTTCTGCTGGAGAAAAAAATCAAGCAGGCTCATACTGTTTGACAAAAGCGACATCCGAGAAAAAACAATTGCTTATTTGAAGCAATTAAAAATATACGGAGTGAAACAGTTACATTATTTATGTTGATAAAACTTTTGTTTGGCCATCACACTTGAGTGGGGAATCATGGAGTGATAATACAACTCACGGTTTGCGCAAACAGGTATCAAAGTGACAACGCTTAAGAATAGCTCATGCAGGCGGTGGTAATGACTATATCCCTAATGCACATGTCATGTGGAAGTCAAAACAAGCTACGGGAGATTGCAAAAACCACATCAACCAACAAAATTATGAAAAGTTGTTGACAGAAAACGTGACCACCGGTTTAAAATCTAAATCTCTACTGATACTCGACAATGCTCCGTATCATGACGCTAAAATATAAACGGCTCCAACGTATAATTCCACTAAAGACAAAATCAGAAAGTGTGTAACAAAGGAAAGAATCCCACTCTGGGGTGACATTCTGAAACCTATTCTGTATGAGCTTGATAGAAGAACCAAGCCAAGGAGCGTCGAGTCTTCCGTCGATAAGATTCTGCTAACTGCTGGTCACGTTGCTTCCGGAATTAAATCCGATAGAAAATATTTGGTCGAATACGAAAGGTAAGGTAGCTCTTAGGAACGCTCTCTGCTACGTAATATTTTTGTGAGGAGAAATTTAATTGACTAAAGAATATTGGATTCCGATATACGAACACATTGAAAGAAGTGAGCAAGAATACATGCAGCAAGAAATCTCTTTCGACGACGAAGCAGAGAAAATAATATACGCTTAGGTGGCGTAGATAGTGATAGCGAATGTGGTTACGGTGACTATCATTCTGAAGATCGTGGGGAAGTGGAAGGGGTAACAGAGCTGCCAGATAGGTGAGTACTCGCAATCAATGTTTCTGTTTGGCGCGCAGACGCTTGTGCCTTTCTACGCCGCAGTTCTCTCCCTGACGTCACCCATTCATCCAGATATCTGGCGCGGAATGTAGCCACCAACGCCATCGTGTGCGCATCAAGCGACTGAAGAAAAAATTGTAGTTGCCATTTAAAGCTAACATGTGACTGACGTACGTGAAAATAAACAAGGAAAACAGTATGTTGTGCCCTTGGGCACTTAACGGAACTTGTTTTCAAAGAAGAATTTGATATAAATGACAACAATGAAGCGTTAGAACGAAACCGTCGCGTATATATATGCTCACCTTAAATTCAAAAAGAAAAGTAAGGCAACTGATTACCTTAAGTAGGACAGCATCCAGTAGCACGTGTTACTGTACTGCATTTTATAGATGAAGCAACTGATAAAAAATATAAACTGCACTGCCATTGTTGTGATTGAAGAAAAGTAAAAAATTAAATTCCAATAAGCGTTATTTTTTCAAAGCACAGAAATGGAATGATAGTGTTTTTGTCACTGATGTTTTGTGGTTATGTGTGTTGGATATTTTCAGTGTGTTAGGTACAACATCACATTTCATGTAATTTATGTATAGAATACTGTCTTTTCATTTTCTTACTGTTGATTGATTTTTGCAACGCAGTAACTGGAACGAAGCTGCGTCATTCGAGACTGTTATACAATACAGCACTTACACCAAGTTTTAGACGTGTTCTGCGTTTATGTCATTCATTATCCAAGACCGTGTGCGACATTATTAAACAATTCACGAGATTGCTACTTCTTCGCTCACTTATTCATGGATATTGCAATTCGCTGGCATGTTATTGATTTATGTACTGCATAAACATGAGAAGAACTCCTCTTCGGTCCCTCTCCACAAATACTGTACCGTTAACCGAGGTCGCTATAACCGGTTTCGACTGTATCTCTCCTCCATCCCCAAGCCTAGAACGAGTTCACAAAACTCTGCACGTTATTGTTTATCGCCATTATCAAGCGTTTGTAGCCAGTAAGTTTTGAAACAAAAACGGCCAGAGAGACACATTGTGGATTACTAACTCTCAGCTGGTATGTATGACGAGTAGACGTCTGTTGACTGTGTGAAAAATCTACTGAATTCACTGTAAGACACTGGATTTCGCCTTAAGTGAACAATCAGTATCTTCAAGCTGATGGTGGCTCTGTAGAATGCTTTGAGCTTTACGAGACGTGCCGTACACTCGAGGAAAATCACACCTCATAGTTGCATCTGAGTTGCACCTGTTGCAAAGAAGAACACAAACCGCCTTTTGTTGCTATATTATCATCACGTCGACTTAAAGCACATTTGGTAATGAACGAGTGAGCAAACCAGCTGCAACAGGGAGACTGCTACAGTTTACCATGGGAACATTAACACTCTACATAATCATGTCTACATATTTATTTCTCAACACAGTTCTCCCAACGAGGTACCAGTTTGTTGATACCGTCATTGCAGAATGTTTGACTTTTTTGACGTTGCCATAAGATCATCTCTTCTAGCACCGCTTCATCTCTCTCAGAATGAAGTCCTCGAAAATGTTCTTTAAATTTTGTAAACAGACACAAGGTGTCGGATTGTTGCAGATGTCGCACGGCTCGTGTGTGTTCTGGCATTGTCATGCTGAAGGAGAGGATGCTCCGCGTGTGGACGAAATGTTACATTCGAATTCGTAAAACACGATTACAGCTCGCTGTTTCTCACGCACCGACTGTTACGTAACACACCGCCACGTTGCACGCTACAATTCGGAGCCCTCTATCGACAGAGAGCTCAAATATGTAGACATGAAGAACAAAGGTGCAGAATATTAATAGCGTTTGTTTCATTAAAAAAGTTTTAAGAATTTTTACATAATAACTTCGGAGGTATTACTATTCATCACGTCCTCGTAACAGATACAGTTTTGCGAAATCGTACGAATCTAATTAAATATACTTTATCTTTCCACATTAGTAGCATTCTTTTTCGTGCATTTTACTGTTTTAAAGATCCAAGGGGCAACCTTTCCTGAGCGTCTATTTCTCCCAGCTCATTTTCTCATATCTACATGTTTTACATGCAATGGAGTGGGAGCCGAAGGCAAATTATGAGAATCTTCAAAAAAAGTTGTAGCTTGGAACACTTTTCACTTATCTAGCAAGTGAAGTTTAACACCAATTTCTTTTAATATGGGTCCACAGCTGCTATTAATTTTTTAAATGATTTCATACTGCTTTCAGCTTTTACAATTCTATTTTACTATTGCGGTTTCGGCATTAAGCCATTTCAAGAATCTACAAAACAGAATACATCGTAATGAAGACAATTTACAATGGGATTAACAGTAGTTACAATCAGTTTTGTAGTTTGTTGACATTCATCTACCGTACTTACAAGAGTTTGGCACATACGTTTATTCTAGGCAGAGATAAGAACGTAATTGCACGTCAGAGAACAACTAGTCAGCGATACTAGGCAATGTTGCATTTTACGTACTGCGATTTTGAGTGAATTGTATTTATCACATATCTAAAGGTGTACATTTACAGTGCATTAGAATAAATGTCTAAAACATTAAAGATTTCTGAGGTCTGTTTGTTCACAGAGTAACTTTTGTGGTTGTTCTTTGAAGGCGCTGTAAATTTCAGTTTCTTCTACAGAGTCCTTTATTCTGCTGTACCCTGTGTAGCACTTAAGATTCTTCGATGCTGTTGGTGTTATGAGTGTAGTTTCGTAAATGTGCACTAAATGAAGTTTTACAGTTCTCATGTCTGTGTGATCTTCGAATCTGGTGGATAAACATCTACCTGTTTGCCCCGCATAGAAATTTTGACGTTAGCCACATCTACTCTAATGAATTGTAAGTGCACAATTTTAGATGTGTGATTTATACAGTCTACTCAAAATCACTGTACATAAATGGAATCCTGACTAGCATCGCCGATTGTTTGTTCTCTGACGTGCACATTACTTTGTTATCTCTGTCTGTCATTAACCTATGCGTCAAAATCTTGTAAGTCCTATTTATGAATACCAATACAAAACTGCTTGTATCTACTGTTAATCACACTTTAAATTGTTCTCATTACGTTTTGTTATGTTTTGTACATCCTTGAAAATGGCTTACTGCCGAAACTGCTAATCATAAAATAAAATTTTAGCACCTGAAAGTAAGATGAAATCATGTGAAGAAGTTTAGCAGGTTTTCCTCTTTCATTTTCAGGTAATGGCTATCATTTCTATCTGTTGCAGTCTTCTTCTGAAATTACAAAAACTGCTTTGTAAAAGAAGTTTTTACAAATGTGAATAAATGTTGCAGGTATAACACAGTGTTTTACCTAATAACAAATACTCTATTCAGATTTTAAAAGCGTTGCAGTCGAGAAAATCCTGTCAGTATTGTACGTAACAGTCCGTCTGTTAGATTATTGCTCTGCTTGTCACCAACAACCAGTACTGACAGCAAGTTAAGTAAAAGTATTATCAAAAATCAGTTACATGTTAAACATATTTTGAAACAGAATTCGTTGGAAACTAACAAAAAGTTTTCAAGGCAGGTAAAACTGTTAACAGGTTAAAGAAACACACCTCGTTAGCAAATATCACATGTTCCATGGTAAAAGACCGTCTGTTTCAGGTACAATATGGTGCATGACCGACGAGGTCCAGCTTAACCGTCCACACGATATATAACTATTTTAAACAATGTAAAGAATTTTACTTGTCATTAAGTTCTGTAACTGAGGAATTAACAATATCGTCAAATAGTTTCAGTATGTACTACAGCACTTAAATATGTAGAACTCACACTATTTAGAAATACTACACAACACACATCCTCATGTCTCACAGCAACAAAAACAGTAGATAACTGAAAACTATGGTATCTTGTGTGTGTTCCTTCAAGTGCTTCTAATAGTGGTCATTAGACTGAAACATCGACCATAAAACATCATATGTTTCTATGTACATTAGCCTAAAGGTCCAGTCTTCTCCCCTACAATACAATAGTATCTCTGCTGTTATACAAGTCCTCCGAGTTTACATTTGTGCGAAAAATTCAATCTGACTATTTCAGTTTTCAAAAACATTGGTGTACACACATTGGTGTGCGAGTCACAGTGCAACATTTAATGAAGTGAAGTATCCATGGTTTATAACCGGCTGAGTTTCTACAGTGTTTATAAGTTCACATGGCTCTGAGCACTATGGAACTTAACTTCTGTGGTCATCAGTCCCCTAGAACTGAGAACTACTTAAACCTAACTAACCTAAGGACATCACACACATCCATGCCCGAGGCAGGATTCGAACCTGCGACCTTAGCGGTCACGCGGTTCCAGACTGAAGCGCCTAGTACCGCACAGCCACAACGGCCGGCGTTTATAAGTCATATCAAACTAAAAACTAAACACGTAATTACAATTATAACTTGCTGTTGTAGTCATCAGTCCGAAGACTAGCTTTCTGCAGTCCCGTCTCCAGCGTACCTTGTGTTAAGTCTTTTCTTCTCTACAAAATTGCTGCACCCCATACCTCATTTAAACTACTTCTGTGTTCTTGTCTTTGTCAGTTTCTACAACTTTTTATTCCAGAAACTTCTCTCCCTTATAAGTTAAGTGCTCCTTGATGCCATAGTGTGTGTCCCATCAGTCTGTCCCTGTTCTTCGTCTAGTTTTGCCTTAAAACTCTTTTCCACACAGTTAGAATCATTACCTTTTGATTAGTTATCCTATTTACACATCTAATCCTCAACATTCTTCTGTAGCGCCACATTTCAAAAGCTTGTGTTCTCTTTTTGTGTGTGCTGTTTATTGTTAGCTGCACTACAGACAAACACTTTAAGAAAATCTCCTCTACCGAGAGCGATATCCGTGTTAGAAATAGCCTGACATACAGCTTGCACGAAAGAGCTGTCTCAGGAGCTGGCGGCCGTTGCCATGGCAACTGTTGAGATGCCGCGCCGCCGCAGGAGGCGAGTTTTGGCGTAGTCGCGCTAGTCCCTCAAACAGGCGCCGCTCGCGGAGCTGATCAGACCGCCACCGTCCGTGTCTACCATCCGACGGTGAGTAACTGTTCCCACACTTCTTATATTCCAACAGAATCGTTCACTGTCGACAGCTGAACGATTCTGGCGTCAACATTCTCCGTGTTAACGGACACGTGTCCTTAACGATACCTCGCAGTATGATTCTGCGGGGGTATTTTCCCACTCGGAGGTGAATCTTCTACGAAAAACGAAAATCGCGTCAGTTAGCTGGGGTAATAATCAGTTACGAAGAATATCGATGTACGCACTCGCAACTTCAGCTTTTCACAAGACTATGCTGTTCTTTTTCTGTTATAACACTGTGAGTGCCACAGACAAGACATACAGGTGCCGCCGAAAGCAGTCAGTGAATTACAGTTATTTTCCACCCTCTCACACATCTCTTCGATGACACTTCACGCTTGCGCAGTCCTACCTCTCATTCAAGATCAGTTGACAGCGCAAAATTTACGCTGTGGTAATCTCCATGATGGAGATTTTACGTTACATAATAAATTATGCCAGATCAATACAGCGAAAAAGATGCAAAATCGCAAAAGTATTCTACAATATTCATTAAACATAATATAATTCCAAATTTTATCGATCTCTTTAAAACGATAGGATATTTATTATTATTACACCCCGTGGAGGCCCGGGATTATTATTATTACAATAACTTTTATTATTATGTGACTTCGAAGACTAAGTTTCTTCTCTATAACATTTTTATTTTCTTACTTTGCCGCCTTGCTCTGTGACCTCTTAATGTGATGAGTTTTCTTCATCGTTCGTCTAAAACGTATATCTATGACTCCATCCGTTTCCTGGTGTTACAGCACGACCTTAATCTACGTGCAGCACTGTCACGTATACCACCTAGTTGCTGATCCTGTTTCAAAGTTTTGCTTGTCCTATTTCGGAAGCAGTTATGTACAATAATACTACATTCGTCTAATCAGATACGAGGAATCCTGAAGAGTACAGATGGCTAAGACCTGTATCATACCAATTACGAACTTGGTCAGCCAATTCCAGTCGGACCTAACTAGTCCCACTACCTCACGAGCTAATTTAATATGCCTCGCGCAATTCGACCACTTCTTTCGCTTCGTTAGTTCATATAGCTCCAACCTGTATCAGCCTACGGTTAACTCGAGATATTACTCACGATTTCATTAACGTAATCTAATAAGAGGCATATACTGTCGTTTACGATTAGCTAGGGATTAAAACTGATGAAGGGGGAAAAATCATGATTGCGAAGAAAATTTTGCGTGACAGAACGAATATGATGCCTAATGCAGCAGTGTAGAAGATCAACAAACTTTGATTCAGACGTCATGGAATAGATAGTTAAAAAAGCATCTAAGTCTCGGAAACAGTAATCTTTTACACAAAATTAAAGAACTTGTCCATTGCATTTTTTATTATGGATCCTTTCTTCTTAAATATCAGCTTGAACTATCGTTTCTTCAGTAGATAGACTACACCTGCGAGAGATGAGGTTCAATAAAACACGTTACAGGCATAAGTGGAGAAGTGGCATGGCTCGCAGAACAAAGCAATTTGCAGAGGTATGCTGTAGATGCGCAATCACCCTACATCGAGTGGACTCGCCCGGCCTTCCTGGAAAGCCAGCATGCTGAGAGCTGCATTTCCATTGAAGTACCTCTTAATTCGGCTCTGAATTCAGCTCCAGTACTGGCAGACTAGTATAAATTTCGTTCTTGGCAGTGGTGAACGAAGCTTTTATTTTGTAAACGTGTTTTGTAGTCAGTAATGTGCCTAGGCGTTAGTAACGCATGGTGAATTTGATAGAAAAATTTCATTACTGCGTTCTTGTACAGCAAATACGTTACAGTACTCCACATCCGCAACGAAATGTATTAAATGTGTCTTCTAATACTGGAATGAGAACACTGCTCCGTTTATATAATTATCAATCGTCCTTCAGTATACTTAATTAGCTTACATTTCTTCCAGGCCACTGCAACGACGTCATGCTTCACGTATTTGCAATAAGGGCAGTTATAAAAATTCATGGCACATTAATACTGTGTTTCGGACGGAGTCTTGAACTCGGAAGCAATGCCTTTCAGAAACAAGTATGCTACCAACTGAGCTACAGGCATAACTCGCAGCGCTTCCTTTCCTCAGGAACTCATGCCCTGTGGAGTACCTTATCTTTAGTGAAGTTTCAAAGGTAGGAGATGAGGTAGGGCAAAAAAAAAAAAAAAAAAAAAAAAAAAAAAAAAACACTGTGGGGGCGGCTCGCGCGTGGTGCTTAGATAGCTCAGTTGGCAGAGCACAGGGATTTGATCTGCCAGAAAGTTTCTTATCAGGGCACACTCCGCTACAGAGTGAAAAATTCATTCAGAGCAGTTACCGGTTACTACACTTTCCATGTTGTTGTTGTTGTTGTCTTCAGTCCTGAGACTGGTTTGATGTAGCTCTCCATGCTACTCTATCCTGTGCAAGCTTCTTCATCTCCCAGTACTTACTGCAATCTACAACCTTCTGAATATGCTTAGTGTATTCATCTCTTGGGCTCGCTCTACGATTTTAACCCTCCACGCTGCCCTCCAATGCTAAGTTTGTGATCCCTTGATGCCTCAGAACATGCCCTACCAACCGGTCCCTTCTTCTTGTCAAGTTGTGCCACAAACTCCTCTTCTCCTCTATTCTATTCAATACCTCTTCATTAGTTATGTGATCTACCCATCTAATCTTGAGCATTCTTCTGTAGCACCACATTTCGAAAGCTTCTGTTCTCTTCTGGTACAAACTATTTATCCCCAATGTTTCACTTCCATAAATGGCTACATTCCATAAAAATACTTTCAGAAACGACTTCCGGACACTTAAATCTATACTCGATGTTAACAAATTTCTCTTCTTCAGAAACGCTTTCCTTGCTATTGCCAGTCTACATTTTATATCCTCTCCAGTTCGACGATCATCAGTTATTTTGGCCGGCCGCGGTGGTCGCGCGGTTCTAGGCGCGCAACCCGGAACCGTGCGACTGCTACGGTCGCAGGTTCGAATCCTGCCTCGGGCATGGATGTGTGTGATGTCCTTAGGCTAGTTAGGTTTAAGTAGTTCGAAGTTCTAGGGGACTGATGACCACAGCAGTTGAGTCCCATAGTGCTCAGAGCCATTTTCAGTTATTTTGCTCCCCAAATAGCAAACCTCTTTACTACTTTAAGTGTCTCATTTCCTAATCTAATTCCCTCAGCATCACCCGACTTAATTCGACTACATTCCAAGATCCTTGTTTTGCTTTTGTTGATGTTCGTCTTATATCCTCCTTTCAAGACACTGTCCATTCCGTTCAACTGCTCTTCCAAGTCCTTTGCTGTCTCTGACAGAATTACAATGTCATCGGCGAATCTCAAAGTTTTTATGTCTTCTTCATGATCACCTTTCATGTCTTAGTGAAAACTGAGGTTGCCCTACTTTATCCGATTTTTAGGGTTCACACCTGATGAGTGTTTTGTTCATTTTAGTGCTGACACTTGAGTAAACTTTCGTGTCCAGGCTCTCTCAATTAAGTCTAAGTAAAGTTCGTTATTTGTGTCTTCGTATTTCAACCGTTTGTGGTTTGTACTTTCGTAGTGGAGAGGAGGAAGCAGCACCGTACTTACCTAAAGATGCAAAAGAATCCATCACAATGGGTTTTTCAGGCATACCAGATCAAACATCGTAAATGTATTTCGATTTGCATCATCAGATTTGGCTCATCAGATCTTTTTTCCTTAAAAAAGAAAAAAAAATGAAAAGGAAAAATGCAATGCGTGGATCATACATGGCCAAACATCTAGAACATCTTTCATCTATTTTGATATTAGTTCTTATAGCTACATTAATTAATAAAGAACAGTTCGAATATTTTCGTTGAGAGTGTTTCATTGAGTCTCAGCCTGATAACTGAATTTTCTACAGTTGATTGTATGTGGTCACTCCGGATGTAATTGCTACAGGTGGTTACTCCTACATAATTTTCGGTTGTTAGTGCTTAGCTCCCCCCCCCCCCCCCCTCCCCTTCTATCCTGATAAGCCATGGACCTTGCCGTCGGTGGTGTGGCTTGCGTGCCTCAGCGATATAGCGGAGAGGTATCTGTTGAGAGGCCAGATAAACGTGTGGTTCCTGAAGAGGGGCAGCCGCCTTTTCAGTAGTTGCAGGAGCAAGAATCTGAAGGATTGGCTGATCTGCCCTTGCAACATCAATAAAACGGCTTTTCTGTGCTGCTGCTGCGAATGGCTGAAAGCAAGGGGAACCTACAGCCGTAATTTTTCCCAAGTGCATGCAGCTCTTAATGTATGGTAAAATGATGATGACGTCCTATTGGGTAAGACATTCCGGAAGTGAAACAGTCTCCCATTCGGATCTCCGGGGGGGACTACTCAGGAGGAAAACATCTGGAGAAATAAGACTGGCATTCAAAGGATCGGAGCGTGATATGTAAGATCCATCAAACGGGCAGGTAGGTTAAAAAATTTAAAAAGGAAAATGGATCAGGTGAAGTTAAATATATTGGGAATTAGTGGCACGAGAAACAGGACGTTTGGTCAGGTGGATACAGGATTATAAATACAAAATCAAATAGTGGTAATGCAGGAGTAGGTTAAATAATGAATAAGAAAATAGGAATGCGGGTAAGTTATTGTGAACTGAATAGTGAACGCAGTATTGTTGCCAAGATAGCCACGAAGCCCAAATCCACCACAGTAGCACAAGCTTACAAGCCAACTACACTACTGGACATTAAAATTGCTACATCACGGATATGACGTGCTACAGACGCGAAATTTAACCGACAGGAAGAAGATGCTGTGATATGCAAATGAGTAGCTTTTCAGAGAATTCACACAAGGTTGGCGCCGGTGGCGACACCTACAACGTGCTGACATGAGGAAAGTTTCCAACCGATTTCTCTTACACAAACAGCAGTTGACCGCCGTTGCCTTGTGAAACGTTGTTGTGATGCCTCGCGTAAGGAGGAGAAATGCGTACCATCATGTTTCCGACTTTGATAAAGGTCGGATTGTAGCCCATCGCGATTGCGGTTTACCGTATCGCGACATTGCTGCTCGCGTTGGTCGAGATCCAATGACTGTTAGCAGAATATGGAATCGGTGGTTTCAGGAGGGTAATACGGAACGCCGTGCTGGATCCCAGCGGCCTCGTATCACTAGCAGTCGAGATGACATGCATCTTATCCGAATGGCTGTAACAGATCGTGCAACCACGTCTTGATCCCTGAGTCAACAGATGAGAACGTTTGAAAGACAACAACCATCTGCACGAACAGTTCGACTACGCTTGCAGCAGTATGGACTATCAGCTCGGAGACCACGGCTGCGGTTACCCTTGACGTTACATCACAAACAGGTGTACTCAACGACGGCAAAACGTCTTTTTTCGGATGAATCCAGGTTCTGTTTACAACATCATGATGGTCGCATCCGTGTTTGGCGACATCGCAGTGAACGCACATTGGAAGAGTGTATTCGTCATCGCCGTACTGGCGTATCACCCGGCGTGACGTTATCGGGTGACATTGGTTACACGTCTCGGTCACCTCTTGTTCGCATTGACGGCACTTTGAACAGTGGACGTTACATTTAAGATGTATTACGACCCGTGGCTATACCCTTCATTCAGTCCCTGCGAAACCCTACATTTCAGCAGGATAATGCACGACTGCATGTAGAAGGTCCTGTACGGGCTCTTATGGATACAGAAAATGTTCGACTGCTGCCCTGGCCAACACATTCTCCAGATCTCTCACCAATCGATAACGTCTGGTCAGTGGTGGCCGGGCAACTGTCTCGTCACAATAGGCCAGTCACTAATCTTGATGAACTGTGGTATCGTGTTGAAGCTGCATGGGTAGCTGTACCTGTACACGCCATCCAAGCTCTCTTTGACTCAATGCCGAGGGGTATCAAGGCCATTATTACGGCCAGAGGTGGTTGTTCTGGGTACTGATTTCTCAGGATCTATGCACCCAAATTGCGTGAAAATGTAATCACATGTTCTTTCTAGTAAAATATATTTGTCCAATGAATACTCGTTTATCATCTGCATTTCTTCTTGGTGTAGCAATTTTAATGGCCAGTAGTGTAGCTCCGCAGATGATACAGAGATTGAAGAAATGTATTGCGAGATAAAGGAAACTATTCAGATAGTTAAGGGGGACGAGAATTTGATAGTAATTTGTGACTGGAATGCGATAGTAGGAAAAGGAAGAGAAGTAAAAATTGTAAATTTCTGGTCAAAGCATAATTTAATCATCGCTAACACTTGGTCTAAGAATCATAAAAGAAGATTGTGTATCTGGAAGAACCTTGGAGACATCGGAAGGATTCAAATTGGTTATGTAATGGTATGACAGAGATTAAGAAACCAGGTTTTAAATTGTAAAACATTTCCAGGGGAAGATGTGGACTCTGACCACAATACTGCGAGAACAATTTGACAGAGCACTGAAAGACCTAAGTCAAAGACAGTCAGACGCAACTACTGATAGCCTTGGGAGAGCCAGCCATGACAAAACTGGAATGCTAGATGCGTAAGAAAGGCGAAATACCCTCAGACTTCAAGGACAATGTAATAATTGCAATTCCAAACAAAGCAGTTGATGACGAGTGAGAAAATTACCGAACTATCAGTTCACTACGTCATTGTAGCAAAAGACTAACACGAATTCTTTACATATGAATGGAAAAACTGGTAGAAGCCGAGCTCGGAGATGATCGGTTTGGATTCCGGAGGAATGTAGGAACACGAGAGCCACTACTGAGCCTACAACTTCTGTTATAAGACAGGTTAAGGAAAAACCAACCTCCGTTTACAGTATTTGTAGGCATATTCAAAGCTTCTGACAATTTTGACTGGAGTATTCTCTTTGAAAAGGTAGCAGGAGTAAAATAAGGGAGCGAAAGGCTTTTTTCAATTTGCACAGGAACCAGACGGCAGCAGTAAGAGTAGAGGGGCATGGAAGGGAAGCAGTGGTTGCAGAGAGAGTCAGACAGGATTGCAGCCTATCCGCGATGTTATTCAATCTGTAAGTTCAACAAGCAGTAAAGGAAACCTAAGAAAAATTTGTAGTATGAATTAAAGTTCACGGAAAAGAAATGAAAACTTTGAGGTTAGCCGGTGACACTGTAATTCTGTCAGAGACAGCAAAGGGCTTGGAAGAGCAGTTGAACGGAGTAGACAATGTCTTGAAAGCTGAGAGGATATAAAATGTAGACTGGCAGTGGCAAGAGATGCATTTCTGAAGAAGAGAAATTTGTTAACATCGAATGTAGATTTAAATGTCACGAAGTCTTTTCTGAAAGTATTTGTATGGAAGTGATACTTGGATAACAAACAAATTAGACAACAAGAGAATAGAAACTTTTCAAATGTGGTGCAGCAGAAGAATGCTGAAGGTTACATGGGTGTGTAACGTAACTAATGAGGAGGTGCTAAATAGAAATTAGGAGGAAATACACTACTAGCCATTAAAATTGCTACACCAAGAAGAAATGCAGATGATAAACGGGTATTCATTGGACAAATATATTACACTAGAAATGACATGTGATTACATTTTCACGTAATTTGGGTGCATAGATCCTGAGAAATCAGTACCCAGAACAACCACCTCTGACCGTAATAACGGCCTTGATACACCTGGGCATTGAGTCAAACAGAGCTTGGATGGCGTGTACAGTTACAGCTGCACATGCAGCTTCAACGCGATACCACAGTTCATCAAGAGCAGTGACTGGAGTATTGTGACGAGACAGTTGTCCGGCCACCATTGACCAGACCTTTTCAATTGGTAAGAGATCTGGAGAATGTGCTAGCCAGGGCAGCAGTCGAAAATTTTCTGTATCTAGAAAGGGCCGTACAGGACCTTCAACATGCGGTCGTGCATTATCCTGCTGAAATGTAGGGTTTCGCAGAGATCGAATGAAGGGAAGAGCCACGGTCGTAACACATCTTAAATGTAACGTCCACTGTTCAATGCGCCGTCAATGCTTACAAGATGTAACCGAGACGTGTAACCAATGGCACCCCATACCATCACGTCGGGTGATATGCCAGTATGGTGATGACGAATACACGCGTCCAATATGCGTTCACTGCGATGTCGCCAAACACGTATGCGACCACCATGATGCTGTAAACAGAACCTGGATTCATCCGAAAAAATGACGCTTTGCCAGTCGTGGACCCAAGTTCGTCGTTAAGTACACCATCGCAGGCGCTCCTGTCTGCGATGCAGCGCCGAGGGTAACCGCAGCCATGGTCTCCGAGCTGATAGTCGAACTGTTCGTGCAGATGGTTGTTGTCTTGCAAACGTCTCCATCTGTTGACTCAGGGATCGAGACGTGGCTGCACGATCCGTTACAGCCATGCTCATAAGATGCCTGTCATCTCGATTGCTAGTGATACGAGGCCGTTGGGATCCAGCACGGCGTTCCGTATTACCCTCCTGAACCCACTGATTCCACATTCTGCTAACAGTCATTGGATCTCGACCAACGCGAGTAGTAATGTCTAAACCGCAATCGCGATGGGCTACAATCCGACCTATATCAAAGTCGGAAACTTGATGGTACGCATTTCTCCTCCTTACGTTTCACCGGGCAACGGCGGCCAACTGCTGTTTGTGTATGAGAAATCGGTTGGAAATTTTCCTCATGTCAGCACGTTGTAGGTGTCGCCACCGGCGCCAACCTTGTGTGAATTCTCTGGAAAGCTACTCATTTGCATATCACAGTATCTACTTCCTGTCGGTTAAATTTCGCGTCTGTAGCACGTCATCTCCGTGGTGTAGTAAATTTTAATGGCCAGTAGTGTAAATTTGTGACACAACCTGACTAGAAGAAGGGAAAGGTCGATAGGACTCTTTCTGAGACATCGAGGGATTAACAATTTAGTACTAGAGGGAAGATTTTATGTGCTTGGCATTGTAGGGGGTAAAAATCGTAGAGGGAAACCCAGAGATATATACAGTAAGCGGATTCAGAAGTATATAGGTTGCAATAGTTATTCGTAGATGGAGAGGCTCGCACAGAGTATCATGGAGATCGGCATCAAACCAGTCTTCCGATTGAAGACCACAGTAACAACAACTATTTCCAGTGTGTTATCGTCAAAAGCGTAATCTGACAGACACTGATCTCTTCGCCTTTTTATGCATAATGTGTCTCATGTGTTTCCATTCAGGATCCACGACCAATACTGCACCACTCATCGATCCTTCGCAGGTATTCCTGCATTTCGTTAACCTTCTGACGTTGATACATTCCTACTGAAAACTGCACTGTCTGCGAATAGCCTCATAGAGCTTCCGACTTTATCCAGTACATCGTTTATTTGTATTTTAAACGGAAACTGTGCTATCACACGTCTTTGGGCTACTCTTGAAACTAGTTTTACACCATTCTTATTCGTCCAGCTAATAGCGAAATGATGACTTCTGTTTGCAAGAAAGGCCTGAACCCAATCACAAATCTGGCCCGATATACATATTATTCCCATACTATGAGTGCTCAGTATCAGTGTAACAGCGTGCCCTACGAGGGTGGAAAGCATATGGGCCGTTATCTTCTGCACGCTGTAGTTTGGCGATAATTCTTGATGGTATTTCCGCTCACCGACTGCGGTAGTTCACCAACCGCCTGATGACTATGAACTGTGTCTCATCCACCATCTGTAACAATACGCCATAGTGGACGCCGACACCTGAAGTCAGGCGTTGGTCGTGGCATTTGACGCTGGTTGAAACACGTTTCCCAGAATTCTTGACACGGTGAGACGTGAAAATCCCGGTGCGTGCGCAACATCAAGAGATTAAGTGCTACATGAAACATGCACATTGTCTAGAATCCAAATAATTTAGAATCTAAATAACATAATAATCTAATTTAGAATATAAATAATGTGAACTGATCTAAATTTTAGGTCTTCATGTTAGAAACTTCTGTACGGTAATATCACGAAACTTAATTTTCTCCTAGTCTTCGCTTATCCGCTCACCTAAGCATTTCTGCAATGAGAAACGGCCCTGTTTTGTGTAAGGAAAAATTTATGTGGGTTCCCTCTGCCACAATCAGCTGTCATCTGAAGTCATGGCCGACGTCTCCCCACACCATGACGCAAGGAGTATCAGCGCTGTGCCTCTGTAATACATTGCAGAAATGGGGCCTCTGCCCAGGTCGCCATTATACATTACGCCCATAGTAATCCGGGGAAATGCCGAACAACGATTCAACGTAGAACATCGTACGACGTAATTCATCAGCAGTCCATGTTTCTTAGTCACTCCACCACAAATGCAAACGTTTGTGTCGTGCTGACAATGGCAGGGTATGCGTGGAACGGCAGTTCCCCAGTCCGGCTACTGATAGTCTCCCAACAGTGACCCAGTATGCCACGGAATGTTGCAGTGAGTCCATTACTCAATCTCGGATGGCAGTAGGAATTACGATGTCTTAAACTCTTTTGTAATGTGTTAAATGCAATGACTCTGATAGATACTATATGAGGCAGACTATCCGTTCGTTGAAGTACGTTTTAGGGAGCACACGTATCCCCAAAATAAGACAGCTTTCTGTGTGCACATTGTTGCAGATGGGCACGCTGGGTGGGATATTAGACATAATATGGAAGTGCTGCCTACTCCACCCACAAGGAAGCTATACGATTTGCCGGAAGGAACGAAAATTTACAGTACAAATAAAACATCTTGCAACACTACTATAGATATTACCTATAATGGTCTTATCTAACATCTTTATCTGTTTTTACTTAATGTGACATCTGTATGTCCATGCTCTTTGATGTAACATCCATGTTTCATCCATTGTTCATAATGATTTATGTAGGCCTACTTATAACTAATCTATGGATGTGATTTTAAATGTAATATACTGTAAGAGAATGGAAATGTTATAACTTTACTTAAAATACTGATTCATGAATAGGGAAAGTAGGTTTGTGACAATGTAAAACTACGAGGGAAGTCCCTTCGCAAAGGAACTGGCTAGGCGGGAATAGAAAAGGTAGATCAGGCGGTCGAAATGTAAGGCTCCTGTGTGGCATGAGTCAGTCGGTGACTAGGAGGCAAAGTATGCGGGTCTTGTGAACTGAAAGAGGAGAGAGGAACCACAAGATTCTATAGCCTCGGGTGAGGAAGCATTTTTGGCTTATCATTCATATCATACTATGGTTCTCTCTGTACTACGAAAGTCCGACACTAAGAAGAGAATTTTAGAGCTCGTCACATAGGAAGAGCCATGGATACTTTTGCTGCCTTTCTGAACAACACAGGAGATCGACAGCTGCCACCACTATCATCTCGACGTATCACTTAAGTACGGAATAACTGCATGGACCAGTTATGTGATATCTTTTTCAATAATAAGTTTCTGTTCTGTAAACTATGTCTTCAGTCACCGTATTTTAGCCTTAGTCGTGTACCTACACAGGGCCCTATCCCAAGTGCTACGATAATTCCGAGTATACTATTTTACTGGAATGAAAAGCAATTTTCAAATAGGTGCAACTACTGAAATTATACTATTTTCAGTATCATGTGTCCAATCTCAGTTAAATAGTATAAGAAAGTGAATGTTCCTTGAAAGTACAAATAATAATCATCATAAAAGATACAATTACTTCAGAACTATTTCAATGCTAGTAATTTCCAATTACAGAACTGACAAAAGAACTCCTCGGCCAAGTTAGTAGTGCTCCACCATTAGTAATCACTTACCTATACTGATCATCAGCTTCAGACTTTAACGTACATATAGTAACTTTTATTGAGAGCCAGTTATTCCTCCTGTGTAGTACATGTAAATCACCGGTACATTACTTGCTAAACTGCGCTACTATCTTGTATCAGTATCAAGTAAAGCCAGTCTCAATGGTTAACTTCATTTTTATGTGACATGTTAGTACTTGGTACAACTTTGCCTATTTAGGCTGGCGACCGTTCCCCTTTACGTAATTACACTTTACTTGATTATTAATAGAATCTTGGTTCGATTCCTGTTTGTTCTCTTACTGCTTCCTATCTATAGAAATCTTTAGAGAAACCAAAGTTGTCCGATACATTTCCATTACGCACAATCGATGCGAAATAAGTATTCTTTTACAAGAGTAACATAACCAGCGTATTACTTATTTGGTAGCAGCCAGTAGTGTTGTAATCTCCTGAAGTGAGCAACTTCAATTTAATCGAAGTATTTTTTAATATTTGTGATGACCTAATTTAAAAATGAGGTGTAGGCCTCTAGTATTGAATGTACTGGTATCGATGGATAGGTTTCTGAATGAGTTCTGTAAGGAGAAATGCCAGTATGGAACCACCATTTATTCCACAGCCCCGTGCGTGTACGCATGTCGACATCGGCTCAGCTGAATACGCACGGTGGGAAATGGCGCCTCAGTCACAGTGGCGAACCATTCGCTTTTATCAGCTATTTAATAGAAGATTACAGCATTTTCTTATCAGTACTCGTTAGATTTAAAATATAGTTATTGGTTTGAATCCTCTCTTTAACAGTTACCTTCTGACAGTTACTATTTGATCTTATGTTTTTTTTCGCACGCATGCACTGTGAATTTGATATTTACATCGTGAATCCAATTTTTCCAGCATGTTTTAACACGATTCAAGATTTTTATAAATATTTTCATCACGTTAGTAAACAATTCTGTTTTTTTATTCTTTTGCGAAAATTGTACCTGTGTATACTTGCGCGCCATCTGTCAGTTGTTACAGGCAAACTGTTGTTTGCCTGTTTGTTATTTTAAACTGTTATAACCATGCTTTGACCATCATTTTAGGTTTATCCTCTTTACCATTGACGTGTTGCACTTAGTAACGAAGAAATTTGCCAGCCTTATACTCAGGCACTTAGTTTTTAGTAACGGTGGTACATTTCAATTGTATTTCACTTTTTCCATTTTTTAATGGTTTCTAATAAGACTATGGTATGAAGATTAGCGTCTCCAAGAGGTGTTGGCGGAGCTCAAGGCGTATCCCACACTGGAGGTGCGGGCGGTCCGCCTCATTTTCAACTCGGCCGGCCCCACCCGCCTTATGCGAGTTTTCTCCGAAGACGCCCCCTCCATTGACCGTCTCTTGAAGGAGGGTGCCCTCCTCTTCAAGCAGCGCTATAAGGTCGACCCCTCCCGTTCCCCTCCTCAATCCTTGCGCTGCCAGAGGTGTCTGCGCTATAACGCACACCCAACAGCCGAGTGCCGCGAGGCCCCCACCTGCCCACATTGCAGACAAGCGCACTTCCTCCGGCAGTGCCCTAACCAACAATCCCCTCCCTCCTGCAATACCTGCAATCTCCCCCATCCCATCTACTCCCAAAAGTGTAAAGCTCGACCCCCTCCGACCACTCCTGAGCTCACTGTACCTGTCTGTCCTCTGGACCCCTCCTGAAATTCCCTTCGTCGTCCCCCCCCCCCCCCCCCCGCTGAGGACATCATCAGGTTCCTCACCATTGTCTTACAAAACGTCTACCCTTTCCAGCGCCCTCACACCCTCAAACAGGTCTCCCTCGCCACCCGTTCCATTTTCCACTTAAAAATGTATGCCACCTACTCCAACAACCAGGCCCATTTTACCTTCTCTCGTCTTGACACCATTGTTTAAATACCTGTCTTGGCGCGACAGCACCATATCCTTTTCAACAACATCTGCTCCCTACCCGCCAACAAGAACCTCTTCCTGCACACCCTTGCCACCCACTGCGTGGATGCCTTCCTCCTCAATGAAACTTTCCTCCAACCCCACCACACCATCCAGACATCACCTTACCTCCTTCACCGCTCCGATAATCCCCTACCGATTGCGCGTGGCGGAGTTGCCATTGGTCACCACCCCCAGATCCCAGTTCGGCTCCAACCTCTCCTTCCCGACCCCACCGAACACCTGATCCTTAGTCTCTTCTTCCCTTTCCTTACCGTCACCTGCGCCACCATCTATGTCCGCCCTAACGTCCCTATTCCCTTCGACTTCCTCTCCCACATTGACAGTACCTTCTCCACCTACGTGATGGCCGCCGACCTCAACATCCATAGTCGTTCTGCCGCCCAGTTACTGCAGTGGTATCGGTTCCTCTCCTCCCATCAAGGAGACCTCATCACCATCCCCCAGCACACCCGCCCCGAATCCAACTCCACTCCCGATGTTATACTTTCCTCCCCTAACCTCCTTGGCCGCATAATGGTGGATGTCCTGGAGCCTATTGGTAGCGACCATCTCCCTGTCCTCCTCACCATTTCAGACGGTCGTCGCCCCCGCCCCGACTCTCGTAATGATCCTCTCCCAAAGTACATCCATGACTATTCCCGTGCCAACTGGAATGCCTACCGGGATACCCTCTCCACCAGGTCAATAGCCACCCCTTCACCTACCACCATCCTGATGATGTAACTCATGCCCCCTCCTTTCTCCAGCAGACCTTGTCTGAGGCCGTGGAGGCCCACGTCCCTACTGTCGCCATCCACCCCCACCGTCCTACCTTACCACCACAGGCCGTCCTTCTCCTCTGTGAATCCTGTTGTCTCTACTGTGAGTTCCTCCACACGCATGACCCGGACACAGTACGACGTCACCGGCAACTCCAGCGACACATTCGTAATTTGCTCGCGGCCAAGAAACGCCGGGACTGGCGGCAGACATGCACCCATTTAAATGCTACCCTACCTATCAACTCGTCCAAGTTCTGGTCAGCCTTCCATCGCCTTACCGGATCTAAACCCTCCCCCTACTATCCTCCTCTCCATGATGATCACCCGTTCCCTGACACCCTTAGTAAGGCCAATTACTTTGCCTCCTACCTCTCTGATGTATTTTCCATCACCGACGATCCCCAGTTCGATTACTCCCTCTTCCCGGATGTCTGCGATCGAACTGACACCTCTGTCCCTCCCCTCGCGCCTGGTTTTCAGTACTTGGACAACATTGCACACACAGAACTCAATGCCCCTATCACTACACAGGATCTCATTGCTACACTCCGCACCAAACGCAACACCACTCCTGGTCACGATCGTTTCACCTACCGTCACCTACGTGAAGCTCCTGTCTCTTTCCTCTCCACCCTGGCCAGGCTCTACAATGTAGTCCTGTCCACCGGTTACTACCCCGACCTGTGGAAAACCTCACGTATCCTGATGTTCCTTAAACCGGGCAAACCGCCGTCTGCCGTCTCTTCCTACCGTCCCATCAGCCTTACCTCAGTCTTCAGCAAGGTCCTGGAATCTATCCTCAACCGCCCCATCCACCAGCATCTCCGCCAGCACCGCCTCCTTCCCATTACCCAGTGTGGCTTTCGGCCATCCTTCTCTTCTGACGACCATCTCCTTCACCTCACTCATCTCCTTTCCGAACAGCTTAATTCCCATCACTCTGCAATCTTCCTCTCCCTGGACCTCGAACATGCTTATGCCGCGTATGTCATTCCGGTCTCCTCTTCAAGCTCCAAACCTTCGCCCTTCCCATTAATTACGTCCGTCTGATCAGCTCCTTTCTCTCCCACCATCCTTCCTACGTCACCATCCATAACACGGATTCCTACACCTTTTTTCCCTCCGCTGGTGTGCCACAAGGCTCCGTCCTATCTCACCCCCCGTCAACCTTCTCCTGTTTGCCGATGACACCGCCTTCCTTGCCCTTGCCCCCACTCTGCAGCGCTCCCAACACCTTCTCCAATCCCATCTTGACCGGTTCACCGCTTGGTGCAACCAGTGGTTGCTCAAGGTCAATCCCTCCAAAACCCAGGCGATCATTGTAGGCAAAACCACCCCTTCCTTCCGCCTCCTTGATTTCTATCTCACTGTCTATAGCCGTCCTATCACCCTCACCCCCACCCTCAAGTACTTTGGCGTCACCCTCGACCGTCGACTCTCCTGGACCCCACATCTCCGGACAATCCAAGCCAAGGCACGCTCCTGACTCCGTCTCCTCAAGCTCCTTTCCGGCCATACGTGGGGTCTGGACCCCTCCACCATACTCCACACCTATAAATCCCTCATCCGCCCTATCCTTTGTTATGCCCATCCGGCCTGGATCTCCGCCCCTTCTCCCTTTTACAAATCCCTTCAAATCCTTGAACGCCATGCTCTCCACCTCGCCTATCACATTCGTCTCCCGTCCCCCACTTGGATCCAGTAAGATCTCATTCCTTTCCCCCACCTCCTCCTTTTCCATAAAAGGATACGGATCCTGTACACCGCCCGCAATCTCGACCCTCCTCACCTGCTTGTCTCGCCCATCCTCTACCGCCCACACCCGCTGCCACGCCTGTATTCCCACGTCCCACCCGGTCTCCATCTCTCCACCCTCCTTACCCTCTCCCAAGGTGGCTTCCGCCAGCTCCCCCTCCCTGATGATGTCCTCCTCCCCTCCATATACCCCTTCTACCAACTTTGATCCTCCTTACCTCTTCCTGTGTCTGTTCCTTTGGGCACCGTCCCTCCCACCACCCTTTCTCCCCACTCCTCCCCCGGGCTTCCCCTCCCCTGTCCCTCTACTCCTCCTCCCATCTCCTCAGCCATTGGCGTCTTTGTTCTCCCCTCTCCATCCCCCCCCCCCCCCCCGCCTTTCTTCCCCTCTTGGCAGGTGCCCGGACTCGCACACGCAACGTGGACCTCCGCGCGCCAGAGGTCATCGCCATCAGTGTCTCGTGTGTGCCGTCGTGTTTAGTGTTCAGTGTTCACTGTCGCCCTCCATCGTTCACCTGTGCCATCGCCGTCTTCAGTGTTTGTGCGTCGTGTCAACAGTTTCAAGTGTGGATTATCGTCGAGCGTGAACGGCTCCGTGTTTGTCTTTCTGTGTCAACTGTTTTCTTGCCCACCGTTCTGTAACATATGTGTAATCTTTCTGTTTTTTCTCATTGTGTATCCTATAGCTGAAGAGCAGCATAGAACGCTGCTGACAGCCTGCCTGTTGTACAGGCTTTAAAATAACAATAAAGAAAAAAAATAGCATCTCCAAAACGAAAGTAATGTCAATGGGAAAGAAATATAAACGGATTGTGTGCCAAATAGGAGGAACAAAGTTAGAATAGATGGACGGTTTCAAGTAGTTAGGATGCATATTCTCACAGGATGGCAACATAGTGAAAGAACTGGAAGCGAGGTGTAGCAAAGCTAATGCAGTGAGCGCTCAGCTACGATCTACTCTCTTCTGTAAGAAGGAAGTCAATACCAAGACTAAGTTATCTGTGCACCGTTCAATCTTTCGACCAACTTTGTTGTATGGGAGCGAAAGCTGGGTGGATTCAGGTTACCTTATCAACAAGGTTGAAGTTACGGATATGAAAGTAGCTAGGATGATTGCAGGTACTAGTAGATGGAAACAATGGCAGGAGGGTGTCCACAATGAGGAAATCAAAGAAAAACTGGGAATGAACTCTATAGATGTAGCAGTCAGGGTGAACAGGCTTAGATGCTGGGGTCATGTTACACGTATGGGAGAAGCAAGGTTACCCAAGAGACTCATGGGATCAGCAGTAGAGGGTAGGAGGAGTCGGGGCAGACCAAGGAGAAGGTACCTGGATTCGGTTAAGAATGATTTTGAAGTAATAAGTTTAACATTAGAAGATGCACCAATGTTAGCACTGAATAGGGGATCTTGGAGGAATTTTATAAGGGGGTTATGCTCCAGACTGAACTCTGAAAGGCATAATCAGTCTTAAATGATGATAATGATGATCCATAAATAATTTATGTATAAAAGCTGGTTAACTTTTTAACTTTTACTGAAAGGGGAGTTTCTGCTTCTCTCCATAGCTTCGTAATGGATCTTTGTAACCTTGTTGATATGACGAACACTGAATTTATCGCCAGTCTCTTTAGTGAACTAGGTTCTTATCATTTTTAAGCTCTGACGCCTTCTAAATTACATGTCTTAGATAGTGTTCTCTGTAACGGGTAGGCATATTTCGTTTATTTACATAGTTTCAAGAAACACTTCCAGACATATTTATTACGTAAATAAAACCACCTTTTCGTGCTGCAGTATATTTCTTCCAGAAGTGTTTCGCTTTTTACTTTAAGGTCACGTCAGTGAAATCTACAATGATGTAGTTTTGTTTTAATGTGCGATATTTGTAGATTATAAAACAGTTCACCTCTTGTTTTGGTCTGCATCTGCTCATTTGGTCTCATGTTGGAGGTCCCACTATCACTTCACTTAAGAAACACAGGCACCATTCCATGTTATGAACATTTTTCTTCACAATTTTCGTACTGTTTGCATTAATTGCTATGCAGCACTATTAGTCTTCTGTCACCAGTTGTAGATATTTTACTGAAAACTGTGCTTTACAGCCGTAACTACGGTGTTCACTTTTTCTCATCCCGTCTGTTTTGTTTACCTACGTGATGCCAGCCTAAGGAATTATATGCTGTAAATTAACCTCTATTCCTTCCTGTTCTCTCTCTCTCTCTCTCTCTCTCTCTCTCTCTCTCTCTCTCTCTCTCTCTGTGTGTGTGTGTGTGTGTGTAAGAAAGAGAAAGAGTGTGTAAATGTGTGTGTTCTCTTGGGCGTTTTGCATATGTGGAGTGCTTCGTTCCATACTTCCAGGATCTCGTGTGTTCTTTGTATCTGACATCAGATGTACTGCCTGTTTCTCCTATGTATCTGCCATCACAAGTGTTATACTGTAATTGATATGTACCTGCTGTCTGGTATATGTCTCTCTTTTGTCAGATTTGGAGTGTATTTTTGGATAGGATTGTTTGTTGTATATGCTATGTTTATACCCTCCCTATTTTTTGAAAATGTTGGTGAATTTGTGTGTAAGTGTGTGTTTTTATGTGACTGTGTATCATCTTGTGTCTTTGTCTTATATTTTCCTGCTTATTCAGTGTACTTGTCATGACACCGAATCTTTGTGATTATGTTTGGTTCTGTTGTATTGTTGTCCATGGTTTTGTGGTTTTTGCTTTTATTTTACTTTTAACTTCCTTGTTTAGTTTTTCGACTATGTTACTATTGTAACTATAGATTTCAGCTATTCGCATTCTCATGTCAAGTTCTTTTTGGTAGTTTTGTTTCTTGAGTGGCACTGTGACTGAACGGTTCTAGGCGTTTCAGTCTGGAACCGCACGACAGCTACGCTCGCAGTTTCGAATACTGCTTCGAGCATGGATGTGTGTGATGTCCTTAGGTTAGATAGGTTTAAGTAGTTCTAAGTTCTAGGAGACTGATGACCTCAGATGTTAAGTCTCATAGTGCTCAGAGCCATTTGAACCATTTTTTTGTTAAGTCTATCGAGTATGTGCACAAGTGCTGCTTACTTTTGTTTGTGCGAGTAGTTTGAGGAATTGGCAATTATAATGGAAGTTGCTGTGGGTTTACAGTAAATTTCAGACATATGATTATTATTTTGCTTTTGGATTATTATATCCAGAAAATTTATCTGGTTGCTATGTTCTCCTTCAGTTGTGAATTTTATGTATTTATGTACGTTGTTGATGTCAGTATGTAGCTTTTGAATTTTTGTTTGTGGTTCGCATATTAAGCAGAGGATGTCGTCCATGTACTTCAACCAGTATAATATGCTGTATCCTTTTGCTACTATTTTTGTGAAAACGATATATTCGGCATGGTTAATAAATAGGCTCCTGAAACTGGGGACCCCCGGTAAACGATCTTCTTGTAAGTAAAATTCATTATTGAACTGAAAGTAATTTTGTTCTGTTATCAGCTTTATTAACGTGAGTATTTCGTTCATCTGCTAATCAGGGAGTTGAATGTGTGTTGTCAGATTTATATGCATGATATATATTGTTTATGATACTGGTATGTTGGAATAAGTGCTTTCTGTATCAAATGAGAGGAGTGTTGCCGTGACTAGCACTTTTATATACACTCCTGGAAATGGAAAATAGAACACATTGACACCGGTGTGTCAGACCCACCATACTTGCTCCGGACACTGCGAGAGGGCTGTACAAGCAATGATCACACGCACGGCACAGCGGACACACCAGGAACCGCGGTGTTGTCCGTCGAATGGCGCTAGCTGCGCAGCATTTGTGCACCGCCGCCGTCAGTGTCAGCCAGTTTGCCGTGGCATACGGAGCTCCATCGCAGTCTTTAACACTGGTAGCATGCCGCGATAGCGTGGACGTGAACCGTATGTGCAGTTGACGGACTTTGAGCGAGGGCGTATAGTGGGCATGCTGGAGGCCGGGTGGACGTACCGCCGAATTGCTCAACACGTGGGGCGTGAGGTCTCCACAGTACATCGATGTTGTCGCCAGTGGTCGGCGGAAGGTGCACGTGCCCGTCGACCTGGGACCGGACCGCAGCGACGCACGGATGCACGCCAAGACCGTAGGATCCTACGCAGTGCCGTAGGGGACCGCACCGCCACTTCCCAGCAAATTAGGGACACTGTTGCTCCTGGGGTATCGGCGAGGACCATTCACAACCGTCTCCATGAAGATGGGCTACGGTCCAGCACACCGTTAGGCCGTCTTCCACTCACGCCCCAACATCGTGCAGCCCGCCTCCAGTGGTGTCGCGACAGGCGTGAATGGAGGGACGAATGGAGACGTGTCGTCTTCAGCGATGAGAGTCGCTTCTACCTTGGTGCCAATGATGGTCGTATGCGTGTTTGGCGCCGTGCAGGTGAGCGCCACAATCAGGACTGCATACGACCGAGGCACACAGGGCCAACACCCGGCATCATGGTGTGGGAAGCGATCTCATACACTGGCCGTACACCTCTGGTGATCGTCGAGGGGACACTGAATAGTGCACGGTACATCCAAACCGTCATCGAACCCATCGTTCTACCATTCCTAGACCGGCAAGGGAACTTGCTGTTCCAACAGGACAATGCACGTCCGCATGTATCCCGTGCCACCCAACGTGCTCTAGAAGGTGTAAGTCAACTACCCTGGCCAGCAAGATCTCCGGATATGTCCCCCATTGAGCATGTTTGGGACTGGATGAAGCGTCGTCTCACGCGGTCTGCACGTCCAGCACGAACGCTGGTCCAACTGAGGCGCCAGGTGGAAATGGCATGGCAAGGCGTTCCACAGGACTACATCCAGCATCTCTACGATCGTCTCCATGGGAGAATAGCAGCCTGCATTGCTGCGAAATGTGGATATACACTGTACTAGTGCCGACATTGTGCATGCTCTGTTGCCTGTGTCTATGTGCCTGTGGTTCTGTGAGTGTGATCATGTGATGTATCTGACCCCAGGAATGTGTCAATGAAGTTTCCCCTTCCTGGGACAATGAATTCACGGTGTTCTTGTTTCAATTTCCAGGAGTGTATGTTACTTGTTGTATTTTGTGTGTTGTGTTTTTAATAGGTCTGTCTTCTTGTACTCCGAAATTTTCGGCTATTAATTTTAACATGTATCCTGGATGAATGTTAGAGAGGGATTTTCTGATTTCCAGTATCGGTCTTACAGACGATGTTATTGTAACTGATATGTACATAGACATTGAGCTTTTACACTTTAGTTCACTACTATACGTTTTATTATTTTGAAGTAATGTATGTTCTTAACGACTGTTTAATTCACTTTTACTTAAAGGCTATTTTTTTTGTTGCATATATGAAGATAGTTGTCTAAGAACTACAATTAGGGCCATGCCACTGATCCAGTTTTTATTGGTAAATATCAGAAGCTGTTGTCTTTGAAACAATGTGCAACGTATGCCTCACAGTATGCCCTACCAACCGATTCCTTCTTCTAGTCAAGTTGTGCCACAAATTACTCTTCTCTCCAATTCTGTGCAATACCTCCTCATTAGTTATGTGATCTACCCATCTAATCTTCAGCATTCTTCTGTAACACCACATTTCGTCTAAACTATTTATTGTCCACGTTTCACTTCCATACATGGCTACATTCCATTCAAATACTTTCAGAAACGACTTCCTGACACTTAAATCTATATTTCATGTTAACAAATTTCTCTTCTGGAAACTTACCAAAGGAGATAACCAAGATACTTAGCAAATTACATCTTATAACATACCAGAAAGTTAGCTTCAATTTAACTTCTAAAGGTCTATATAGAATACTGTAACTATTAACGTGTTCCATGTCACTGTAATTCTCATTCCACATGCTATTAAATGCCGTTTAAAAATAATTCATCTATCCATTCTGAAAAACTGTAGTTACTTTCACATCTCGCTAGATAAATCGCTTTGGATATTTATCATGCGAAGAAATACATGACTTTTCACAAGTTATCATTTGCAGAAAAACACGTTTCGATTCATTGAACCGTTTACAAAATTTGCGATTGATACAACACGGTTTACGACGAGAGGGCGATGTATCGGTTGCATCGTGAGCGACCCGCGCGCGGCCCGTCGGCCAACATACCATCCAATATCTCGAGAACGGTGATAGTTATCGTTCTGCTCTCAACTTCAAATACAATTTCGATATTTTGACTAAATTTCATACGCAATAATGTATTACCTAAAATGAACTATACGCAAAGTCCACGCAATGCGTTTTTACCTCTGCACACTCAATAAAATTTCGGTTATTGGTTTAGATAAAAGCTATACAGTAAGTAATAACGACGAATAACGAAAAGGAATTCTGTCCTTTATCGAGCGAAGACGTCAGTCTGTAAGATACAGAAGAATGAATTTTTTTTCGCCTAATAGTTTCTTTGGAATCGGATGATAAGTATTTCATAGCTGCCGCCGCGTCCGCGCCAGCGCTTCGGTGGAAGTTAGTGTAGCCAGGGTTCTGTGATTGGCGGCACGGACCTGGAATGCGGCCAGGCTTTGGCTAGGCACGCGGCAGCGGCAGCGGTTCGACATGGGCAAACTGCACCGCAGAGGCCGCCATGCCTCGCCACTGACGGCGTTTCTATGACAACCACGCCGCTGCCGCGTGGTTTTGACGTGCGGCAGCCCCATTGTGAACAGGCCTTTAAGAGAACAGCGTCTCGGTGTTACGTCCTCCTAGTCCGGGAACGAATCATCGACCTTGGATACTCCGACTCCCGATGACTGATGTTCGCCCTGGCGGTGATCTTCTTATAACTTCCCTTGCCGCTACGTTCTTCGTTGCCTTTCTGCCTGTTGCCTGTCACTGGAGCTTCTAATTTACCCTGGGTTGCTGGATCCTTATAGGGCTTCATTCAAAGGACATGGACCGTATCTCTGATCTTTCGTCGTCTTGTGTCGGGGTCGAAATCTTCAACTTCATAAGTAACATCCGACAACTTCTTACAACCATATAAGGTCCAAATTAGCGCCTTAGGAGCTTCTCAGAGAGACCAATCTTCCGAACAGGAGAGAAGATCCAGACGAGGTCACCAGGCTGGTAGACAACAGGGCGGTGGCTTGCGTCATACCTTCGGCGATCGTTTTCTTGAGCCTGCAGCGTGCGGAGTCTAGCTAACTATCTAGCTTCCCCAGCTCTGGTAAACACCTGGCCAATGTAGTCGTCAGAATGTAACGGAAACACAGTGTCCATCGTCGTAGTTGCCTCACGCCCATGCACCGGGAAAAATGTCGTAAATTCTGTGGTGTCTTGTTTGGCAGTGTTCTAGGCAAACGTCACGAAAGGTGCTCTGCTCTACATTGACGAACATTGATAGCATGTCGGCCAAGGTCTTATTAAGGCGTTCACTATGCCAGTTAGTTTGCAGATGGTAGGCTGTCGTCATGTGATGAGTAATATTTCACCGACGGTTTATCTCTGTCACAAGATTCGATTGAAAATCTTTGCCTCGATCCGTAACTAACGGCCTTGAGGAACCATGTTTTAATACAATGTCTTATACGATGAATTTGGCTATCTCAAACGCATCGGCTGTTTTCTCGGCTTTTGTAATGGCATAGTGTGTCATGCAATCCGTGCAAACAATGATCCATGTATTGACACTAGCAGACGTTGGACATCGTCCAAGGAGGTCAATCCAAACGCGCTGGAAAGGCGTTTCAGCTGGAGGAATTGGTATGAGTCGGCCAGGTGGTTTCTGAGGAAAGGCCTTTCTCCTCTGGCACTCTGGACAGCTCGACACATAGTGACGGACACTCCTAAATTAACCTCGCCAGAGACATCTCTTGCGGATCCTATCGTATGTCTTAATAAATCCTAAATTTCCGGCCTCAGGTGTGTCATGTATCATGTGTCTGTAGGACATCTAAGCGCATGTGTTTAGGAATCACTGGTAGCCACCTCTTTCCAAACGGATCAAAGTTTTTCTTGCAAAGGAATCCATTAACTACCTTAAATTGTCCTTTCACATCCTGTGACCGATTTAAAGCAAGCATAATTTGAGATATCCTGGCGTCATTCTTCTGCTCAGCAGACAGATCCTGGAGTGCAGCGTGACAGTCACTATCTACATGAAAGTCTTGATGGTCTTGCATTGGGGACCTTCAGAGATTGTCGTCGTCGTGGTGTTTCCTTCCACTTTTGTACACTATGATAATGTCATACTCTTGAAGACGTAGTGCCAACCTGGTGAGTCGTCCTGTTGGATCCTTAAGACCTGTCAACCAACAAAGTGAATGATGGTCTGTAACAACTGTGAATGACCTTCCATAGAGATACTGTCGAAATTGGCACATGGCCCAGACCACAGCAAGACATTCTCTTTCTGTAGTTGAGTAGTTTCTCTCTGCTTTTGTAAGCGTCCTAGAAGCATAGGCTATAACCATCAAAAGAATCTTGTTGAGCACCACCGCAGATAAATTTAGCATCGGCTTTTAACAACTCTTGGAGTGGCCTGGCTTTGATACAAAAGTCTTTGATAAAAGACGGTAATAAGAACACAATCCTCCCCCCATGAACCATGGACCTTGCCGTTGGTGGGGAGGCTTGCGTGCCTCAGCGATACAGATGGCCGTACCGTAGGTGCAACCACAACGGAGGGGTATCTGTTGAGAGGCCAGACAAACGTGTGGTTCCTGAAGAGGGGCAGCAGCCTTTTCAGTAGTTGCAGGGGCAACAGTCTGGATGATTGACTGATCTGGCCTTGCAACATTAACCAAAACGGCGTTGCTGTGCTGGTACTGCGAACGGCTGAAAGCAAGGGGAAACTACAGCCGTAATTTTTCCCGAGGACATGCAGCTTTACTGTATGATTAAATGATGATGGCATCCTCTTGGGTAAAATATTCCGGAGGTAAAATAGTCCCCCATTCGGATCTCCGGGCGGGGACTACTCAGGAGGATGCCGTTATCAGGAGAAAGAAAACTGGCGTTCTACGGATCGGAGCGTGGAATGTCAGATCCCTTAATCGGGCAGGTAGGTTAGAAAATTTAAAAAGGGAAATGGATAGGTTAAAGTTAGATATAGTGGGAATTAGTGAAGTTCGGTGGCAGGAGGAACAAGACTTCTGGTCAGGTGACTACAGGGTTATAAACACAAAATCAAATAGGGGTAATGCAGGAGTAGGTTTAATAACGAATAGGAAAATAGGAATGCGGGTAAGCTACTACAAACAGCATAGTGAACGCATTATTGTGGCCAAGATAGATACGAAGCCCACACCTACTACAGTAGTACAAGTTTATATGCCAACTAGCTCTTCAGATGATGAAGAAATTGAAGAAATGTACGATGAAATAAAAGAAATTATTCAGATAGTGAAGGGAGACGAAAATTTAATAGTAATGGGTGACTGGAATTCGAGTGTAGGAAAAGGGAGAGAAGGAAACATAGTAGGTGAATATGGATTGGGGCTAAGAAATGAAAGAGGAAGCCGACTAGTAGAATTTTGCACAGAGCACAACTTAATCATACCTAACACTTGGTTTAAGAATCATGAAAGAAGGTTGTATACGTGGAAGAACCCTGGAGATACTAAAAGGTATCAGTTAGATTATATAATGGTAAGACAGAGATTTAGGAACCAGGTTTTAGGTTGTAAGACATTTCCAGGGGCAGATATGGACTCTGACCACAATCTATTGGTTATGACCTGTAGATTAAAACTGAAGAACCTGCAAAAATGTGGGAAATTAAGGAGATGGGACCTGGATAAACTGAAAGAACCAGAGGTTGTACAGAGTTTCAGAGAGAGCATAAGGGAACAATTGACAGGAATAGGGGAAAGAAATACAGTAGAAGAAGAATGGGTAGCTCTGAGGGATGTAGTAGTGAGGGCAGCAGAGGATAAAGTAGGTACAAAGACGAGGGCTGCTAGAAATCCTTGGGTAACAGAAGAAATATTGAATTTAATTGATGAAAGGAGAAAATATAAAAATGCAGTAAATGAAGCAGGCAAAAAGGAATACAAACGTCTCAAAAATGAGATCGACAGGAAGTGCAAGATGGCTAAACAGGGATGGCTAGAGGACAAATGTAAGGATGTAGAAGCTTATCTCACTAGGGGTAAGATAGATACTGCCTACAGGAAAATTAAAGAGACCTTTGGAGAGAAGAGAACCACGTGTATGAATATCAAGAGCTCAGATGGCAGCCCAGTTCTAAGCAAAGAAGGGAAGGCAGAAAGGTGGAAGGATTATATAGAAGGTTTATACAAGGGCGATGTACTTGAGGACAATATTATGGAAATAGAAGAGGATGTAGATGAAGACGAAATGGGAGATACGATACTGCGTGAAGAGTTTGACAGAGCACTGAAAGACCTGAGTCGAAACAAGGCCCCCGGAGTAGACAACATTCCATTAGAACTACTGACGGCCTTGGGACAACCAGTCCTGACAAAACTCTACCAGCTGGTGAGCAAGATGTATGAGACAGGCGAAATACCCTCAGACTTCAAGAAGAATATAATAATTCCAATTCCAAAGAAAGCAGGTGCTGACAGATGTGAAAATTACCGAACTATCAGTTCTGTCAGAGACGGCAAAGGACTTGGAAGAGCACTTGAACGGAATGGACAGTGTCTTGAAAGGAGGATATAAGATGAACATTAACAAAAGCAAAACGAGGATAATGGAATGTAGTCAAATTAAATCGGCTGATGCTGAGGGAATTAGATTAGTAAATGAGACACTTAAAGTAGTAAAGGAGTTTTGCTATTTAGGAAGTAAAATAACTGATGATGGTCGAAGTAGAGAGGATATAAAATGTAGACTGGCAATGGCAAGGAAAGCGTTTCTGAAGAAGAGAAATTTGTTAACATCGAATATAGATTTATGTATCAGGAAGTCGTTTCTGAAAGTATTTGTTTGGAGTGTAGCCATGTATGGAAGTGAAACATGGACGATAACTAGTTTGGACAAGAAGAGAATAGAAGCTTTCGAAATGTGGTGCTACAGAAGAATACTGAAGATAAGGTGGATAGATCACGTAACTAATGAGGAGGTATTGAATAGGATTGGGGAGAAGAGAAGTTTGTGGCACAACTTGACTAGAAGAAGGGATCGGTTGGTAGGACATGTTTTGAGGCATCAAGGGATCACAATTTTAGCATTGGAGGGCAGCGTGGAGGGTAAAAATCGTAGAGGGAGACCGAGAGATGAGTACACTAAGCAGATTCGGAAGGATGTAGGTTGCAGTAGGTACTGGGAGATGAAGCAGCTTGCACAGGATAGAGTAGCATGGAGAGCTGGATCAAACCAGTCTCAGGACTGAAGACAACAACAACAAGAACACAATCCGAGGAAGCGTCTCACATCTCTAATACTTTTAAGTATAGAAAATTCAGTTATAGCTCTCACCTTTTCTGTGTCTGGCCGCACATCTTCGTTTGATACAAGGTGTCCAAGTATTTTGATTTCTTTTGCTCCAAAAAGACACTTTCTTGGATTAATTTTCAGTCCGGCTTGTTGGAGACACTTAAGAACGGCCCTCAGTCTTTTTATGTGTTCATCAAATGTCTCTGGGAACACTATAATGTCATCTAAATAACAAAGACACGTTGTCTACTTCTGGTGCCTTAGAAGATTATCCATCATTAGTTCAAAAGTAGCTGGTGCATTACAGAGACCAAACGGCATTACCTTAGACTCTTACTGGCCCTTAGGGATGAAGAATGCCGTTAACTCAGAATCAACCTCATCTACTTCGATTTGCCAGTATCCCGCGTACATGTCCACGGTTGAGAAAAACTTAGTCCCCTTCAGACAATCTTGTGTATCTTCAATTTTTAGAAGAGGGTAAACGTCCTTTTTAGTTATCTTATTAAGCTTCCTGTAAGCGCCATCTGCCATCCTTCTACATCTACAGCTACATCAATACTCCGCAAGCCACCTGACGGTGTGTGGCGGAGGGTACCTTGAGTACCTCTATCGGTTCTCTCTTCTATTCCAGTCTCGTATTGTTCGTGGAAAGAAGGATTGTCGGTATGCTTCTGTGTGGGTTCTAATCTCTCTGATTTTATCCTCATGGTCTCTTCGTGAGATATACGTAGGAGGGAGCAATATACTGCTTGACTCTTCGGTGAAGGTATGTTCTCGAAACTTCAACGAACTACTGAGCGTCTCTCCTGCAGAGTCTTCCACTGGAGTTTATCTATTATCTCCGTAACGCTTTCGCGATTACTAAATGATCCTGTAACGAAGCGCACTGGTCTCCGTTGGATCTTCTCTATCTCTTCTATCAACGCTATCTGGCACGGGTCCCACACTGCTGGGCAGTATTCAAGCAGTGGATGAACAAGCGTACTATAACCTACTTCCTTTGTTTTCGGATTGCATTTCCTTAGGATTCTTCCAATGAATCTCAGTCAGGCATCTGCTTTACCAAGGATCAACTTTATATGGTCATTCCATTTTAAATCACTCCTAATGCGTACTCCCAGATAATTTATGGAATTAATTGCTTCCAGTTGCTGACCTGCTATTTTGTAGCTAAATGATAAGGGAACTATCTTTCTATGTATTCGCAGCACATTACACTTGTCTACATTGAGATTCAATTACCATTCGCTGCTCCATGCATCAATTCGTGGCAGATCCTCCTGCATTTCAGTACAATTTTTTATTGTTACAACCTCTCGATACACCACAGGATCATCTGCAAAAAGCCTCAGTGAACTTCCGGTGTCATCCACAAGGTCTTGTATGTATATTGTGAATAGCAACGGTCCTACGACGCTCCCCTGCGGAACATCCGAAATCACTCTTACTTCGGAAGTCTTCTCTCCATTGAGAATGACATGCTGCGTTATGTTATCTAGGAACTCTTCAATCCAATCACACAATTGGTCTGATAGCCCATATGCTCTTACTTTGTTCATTAAACGACTGTTGGGAACCGTATGGAACTCCTTGCGGAGGTCAAGAAACACGGCATCTACCTTGGAACCAGTGCCTATGGCCCTCTGAGTCTCGTGGACGAATAGCGCGAGGTGGGTTTCACACGACCGTCTTTTTGGAAACCCATCCTGAGTCCTACAGAGTAGATTTCTAGTTTCCAGAAAAGTCATTATACTCGAACATAATACGTGTTCCAAAATTCTACAACTGTTCGACATTAGAGATATAGGTCTATAGTTCTGCACATCTGTTCGACGTCCCTTCTTGAAAAGGGGATGACCTGTGCTCTTTTCCAATCCTTTGGAACGCTACGCTCTTCTAGAGACCTACGGTACACCGCTGCAAGAAGGGGGGGGGGGGGCAAGTTCCTTCGCGTACTCTGTGTAAAATCGAACTGGTATCCCATCAGGTCCAGCGGCCTTTCCTCTTTTGAGCGATTTTAATTGTTTCTCTATCCCTCTGTCGTTTATTTCGATATCTACCATTTTGTCATCTGTGCGACAATCTAGAGAAGGAACTACAGTGCAGTCTTCCTCTGTGAAACAGCTTTGGAAAAATACATTTAGTATTTCGGCCTTTAGTCTGTCATCCTCTGTTTCAGTACCATTTTGGTCACAGAGTGTCTGGACATTTTGTTTTGATCCACCTACCCCTTTGACATAAGATCAAAATTTCTTAGGATTTTGTGTCAAGTCAGTACATAAAAATTTACTTTCGAATTCATTGAACGCCTCTCGCATAGCCCTCCTCACACTACATTTCGCTTCGCGTAATTTTTGTTTGTCTGCAAGGCTTTGGCTGTGTTTATGTTTGCTGTGAAGTTCCCTTTGCTTACGCAGCAGTTTTCTAACTCGGTTGTTGTACCACGGTGGCTCTTTTCCATCTCTTACGATCTTGCTTGGCACATAATTGTCTAACGCATATTGTACGATGGTTTTGAACGTTGTCCACTGATCCTCAACACTATCTGTACTTGAGACAAAACTTTTGTGTTGAGCCGTCAGGTACTCTGTAATCTGCTTTTTGTCACTTTTGCTAAACAAAAAAGATTCCTCCATTTTTTAATATTTCTATTTACGGCTGAAATCATCGCTTTATGATCGCTGATTCCCTGTTCTGCGTTAACTGTTTCAAATAGTTCGGGTCTGTTTGTAACCAGAAGGTCTAATATGTTATCGTCACGAGTCGGTTCTCTGTTTAACTGCTCAAGGTAGTTTTCAGATACAGCACATAAAAAATTTCACTGGATTCTTTGTCCCTGCCACCCGTTATGAACGTTTGAGTCTCCCAGTCTATATCCGGCAAATTAAAATCTCTACCCAGAACTATAACATGGTGGGTAAATCTACTTGAAATATTTTCCAAATTATCCTTCAGGTGCTCAGCCACAACAGCTGCTGAGGCAGGGGCCTATAGAGACATCCTTTAACCGCGACCTTCACCCAAATTATTTCACATTTCGGATCTCCGTCAATTTCCTTCGATACTATTGCACTTCTTATCGCCATCCTTCTTCCTGACGAGAACCACTGGTGAAGACCATGGTCTCTGCGAAGGCTGAATGATGTCATTCTTCATCGTTTTCTCTACTTCGTCACGAATTATTCGACGTTCCGTTGCTGACACATGGTATGCTCTCTTGCTTATTGTTCGACGGTCTCCAGTGCTAATCCGATGCTTCACCGTTGACTTGTCTAATTTGCTCTTTACCTGTGGATTGAAGCATTCAGAGAACTCTTGAAGAATGGCAAGTAGCTTCTTCTATTGTTCCTTAGTGAGATCTGGTGATAGTCGAGCTAGATCTTGTCTCGTAGTGGTAGCGGTAATTTTGCCCACAGACTCGGCATGGGAGGCTTCTATGACGCTCAGCAGCTCTGGAATTAACGGCTCAGCATTTGCTGATCACATGCTTCTTGGAAGGATCTGAAGTTCTCGGCGACAGTTAACTATCCACAATTCACCGAATCCGTACTTAAACGAGACGACAGAGGCTTGGATTACCAAGTTATTCTTCAGTGGTATGCTTCTCTTACATTCCACTACAAGATCAATGGGTTGATGCATGGCATGACACATGACAACTACCATTCAAGCGCTGACTGCAGGAATGGCTTGATTCAAATGGCTCTGAGTACTTAATATCTGAGGTCATCGGTCCACTAGAACTTAGAACTACTTGAACCTAACTAACCTAAGAACATCACACACATCCATGTCCGAGGCAGGATTCGAACCTGCGACCGTAGCGTTCACGCGTTCCCAGACTGAAGTGCATAGACTGCAGGAATGATCACTTCATTCAGCACACAAGCGGATACGCATCTTCCTGTCCACAGTATCTCATCTCGTCTAGCGTAATATTCGAGCGACCACAATCTATAACTGCTTGAGAAGCTTTCAAAAAATCCTATCCGAGAATGACGTTATGACTGCACTCTTGTAAGACGATGAATTCTAAGTGCTGTGTATGGCCACTTATACTCACACGAATGACACATCTTCCTGTAGGCTTTACATATTTCCCATTAGGCACCTTCAGCAGAGATGTTTTTCTGTCGACGAATACGGTTTTCTGCAACTGGCAACGATACTTCTCTGAAAGGACTGAATATGATGCTCCAGAGTTCACAAGAGCTTCAGCTGGTTGGCCATCCATGAGGATATCAACGTCACTTCCAATCCTGTTTGCAGTGATCGACGGCGGAGGATTTTTCTCTTCGCGGCCTCACCTCCAAGGGAGATCGCACCCTTTAGTTTTCCAGGTTAAGGCGGCTAGGTGATCGGGTAGAGCTTCTAAACGGCGCCGGCTGGAGTGGCCGTGCGGTTCTAGGCGCTACAGTCTGGAGCCGAGCGACCACTACTGTCGCAGGTTCGAATCCTGCCTCGGACATGGATGTGTGTGGTGTCCTTAGGTTAGTTAGGTTTAATTAGTTTTAAGTTCTATGTGACTAATGACCTCAGAAGTTACGTCGCATAGTGCTCAGAGTCATTTGAACCATTTGATTTCTAAACGGCGATGGAGACCTTGATCGGCGTGTTGGAGACGTCCTCTCCAGCGTCTAGCTTGCGGCGATGGCGACCTACGTCGTCCTGCACCCACATCATCTTGTTCATCTTCGTCTTCCCAGAGATTGCGTCGGCTAAGATCCATCTGCTTCTGCCGCGGGCGTCATCAAATATCCACCGCCTTTCTCGAGAACAGCGCACCACGTGTCCCGGTCGTCCGCAGTGGAAACATTCTGGTTGGCTATCCTGGGTCCTCCAGACATCAGTCTTCCTTGGTGCCCAAACAGGTTCCTCATGCGGCATTGTAGGAACGTAACTTCGCCTGCGTCTCGACGTTTTTCTGTTTTAAAGGGAAATGAAGGACGAAAGATCGGGTTCAATGTCTGTTCCTCTTCCCCCTTATGACCTCTTGAAGCGTCTCAGTTTTCTACTCGCCGTGCAATCCAAGTGTCTTCTGAATTTCCTCTCTCACTATCTGACGAAGAACACCTGTGAAAACAGTTTCTTCCTCCATCACAGACGTCGGTACGACGTTTGGAAGCCGTTCAAACTTCTTGCGTGTAATTAGTTTTTGATGCATTGTCTAGATATACTGTCAACATTTTATGAAGTCGACTGCTGTCGAAACCTCCTTGAGGGGTAGGGCTTGATATATGTCATCAGCAACACCTTTCATGAGCTATGCAAACTTATATTCCTCCTTCATTGTAGGATCCAGTATTTTACACAGCTCCAAGACATCTTGAATATACGATGCTGTAGTTTTGCCTGGACGCTGTGCCCGGCAATTTAATTTATCTTCAGCCTTGCACTTCTGTCGTTGTGTTTCGCCGAAATACTTGCGCAATTCCACTGGAATACTTCCCAGCTTGTAAACTTCCTCTATTTCTCCTCATACCATTGCTTGGAAGTGCCCTCCAAGTGGAAGAATACGTTAGCCAAACACACGGTGTCTTCCCATTTGTTAAATTTTGCTATACGGTCATATACCTTCATGCCACTTGTTTGTATCTTGGTCATCGTCACCAGAGAACCCGGAAAGATGTCTCATGTGGTGGCACACAGCTCCTGTCATCGTGACGTCCTCTTCTTCTTCTGTCTCCGATAGATTGCGATCTGTTGGATATGGCTCGAAGTCGGGTTTCTCGCCACGTAAACGGCGGCTCTGTTGTGGCTTGATGGGAGCCACTGTGTTGTCGATAATGTGCGGTATCACAAGTTCCAGTACCCGCCGACTCCACCAGAATAATGTCACGTAGAGGGAGGTATAAGTAGATGAATGACGAACACTAACTTCACTTAAAGAAGGTTTATTCAGCACTTGCACATACAAGATCGCGGAGCGAACTGCCTCCGGCGAGAACACATACGGTATGTATACAGTTACAGGACATTCCAGAACAATGATTCTTGGCATTTGTGGATACTTCTAGAATGTACTCGAACCGAATATAGAAATTAAAATTCTTCAATTCAGGTATATTTTGAACTCACGACCCCCCCCCCCCCCCCCCCCCATGCAACAATCTAGTATAATATGGTGACTCTGCTACTCGGTTTTTTTTTTTTTGCGACAATATTATTACCTTGAATGCACCAAACATAAACTAACATGAGCATCTATTTAATTTAAGATTACTTGATTTTCCTGCCCTGTCAAAAACTAATTGTCAATTTACTTAACAGCATGAGTAAATTATATACATCATCTATGTTTATGTTAAAATGTGTACATGTTGCTAATGATATTACTCATACTAACTGATTCTCCACTCATAAACTGTTTCACATGTTTTGCCCCAATTAAGTATTTAGGGTAATACTGGTATTGTTTGGCGTTATGGGAATGGCAGGTTATGGTGCTACATCATATAGCACTTAGCAGGTAAGTGATACTTGAAGTTAGGGTATGTGGTATTATAAATAACTGTCTCGATTACCGTAAGGTGATTTGAATTGAAAGAATGGCTATAGGCCCAGCGTGAAGATATGTAGGGCTAGACAGCTGTCAGATGGACTGTAGACAGGCGAGCTGCGTTAGACAGAGCGCTAAGCGCCGATATAGGGGTGGCCGGCAAGTGACTTGGAGCAGCAACCAGCTGGGTTTTCCGCAGGTGGAAACAGGTGTGCGTGGGTTGCGGCAGCATGGTCAGGGGATGAACTAAAATGGAGGAGCACTGTCACTTGAAATATTGTAACTAGATGGAGCCTAATATTAGGAAAAATATGTAAAAACCTATACAGGCATGTTAGATAAAACTAATGTCAGCTTCGGAACCACTCCAGTGAGACGAACACACTGAAAATTAAACCGTATTGTGACTTAAATGGTTAAAAAGTTATGAACGTGTCGTACTGTTGTTATTTATACAGATTGTAGCACTGAACCTAGTACGCGATATACATTTATGGTGCACCAAGTCAAAGCGGGTGATGCCAGAAATTACATGTACACATTTCGCTTCTATTTAAGCCTATATACAGATGTTATAAACGATTTGGTTAAGTTTACATAAACAGTGCCTCACTTATGAAATCCTCCAAAGATACACACATGATATCACCATGAGTATCTCTTTTAGTGATAAAAAAATTGTCGAGGTATATTTATATATATTTATAACTTATAAATGTTAAGGTTAGCGTTTTGACTAGAATGCCAGATACTGATATAATCGATCGCGGATCAGAAAAGAAACTACAGTCACTTAGTAGGGGAAAGGCATCAGGACCAGATGAGATATGTATAAGATTCTACAAACGTTATGCGAAAGAACTTGCTCTTTTTCTAACAGAAATTTATCGTAGTTCGGTGGAGCAACGAAGGGTACCAAGCGACTGGAAATATCGCAGGTCCTTTCCGTTTCCGAGAAGAGTCGTAGGACAGATGCACATAAATATAGACCAATATCGTTGACGTCAAGCTGTTGTAGGATCATGGAACGTGTTTCGTGCTTAGGAATTATGACGTTTTTGGAGAACTAAAGTCTCCTGTATGAAAATCAACATGCATTCTGCAAACAATAATTCTACGAAACTAAGCTCTCTCTGTTCCTCGATGAGATACAGAGTGCTACAGAAAACGGCGCTCACGTTGATGCCGTGTTACTTGACTTCAAGAAGGCATTTGACAGCGACCAGCACTGCTGCCTAGTGAAAACAAATACTAGCTTACCAAGTAGCGGACCAGATTAGTGACTGGAGTCAAGATTTCCTTGCGGATAGGACTCAACATGACGCATTTACTGGAACAAAATGGACAGATGTAAAGGTAATTTGCCGAGTACTCCAAGGAAGTGAGGTAAGACCGCCCCTGTTTACAATGTACAGGGAACCCAGCGAATTAGTCCCTGATTTCATAATTAAATATCTCGAAAACTAAGGTCGATAGACGAGTGAAACAAACGGTATGTGCATTGCGAAAGCTGTGAGAACTTTGTATAGATGTTTTACAGAAGTTTCAAAATAGTTAGAGAAACCGATAAGAGATGCCGCTGAATCGCAATACGCAGCTCTGAGCTAACAGTTCGACCGTTGAAACGCGAAAGGACGTTAGCCTACCAAAGGAAGAGGTTGAAAGCAAATTTTCCATTGAAGTACATGTGTCTCTGGTACTGGTATACCACAGGTTAGAACGCAGTCCTACGGCAACAATGCCAAGATTTAAGCATTAATGTTCTGAAATAATCCGACGCGACAACAATTCGGAAGCTCTTCACCAAATGCCAACGGACAGGAAGCGTGGTTGATGATCGAGTTGGGAATGTTGGCCCCAGGCAAATTGTAGCTACTCCTGTAAATGTCACCACGGCTTCTGAAATTAATCAGCAAAATCCAAGGGAAGTCATCGAAATAATTACAGCAGACACTGGTCTGAGGCTCTCCGGCACTCAGAAAGTATTGAGACAGAGCCTGCACATTTTTCCATTAAAAATCCAAAACCACCAGGCCATACCTGCACGAGGTGTTCGCCAGAGGACTGACTTTGCGAACCAGGGTCTCACAGTGACTGATAATGAATGATTTGATGTTGGCTGCATCTGGTTCTTAGTTGAAGCACCCTTTCATCTGAATGTAGTCGTGAATAAACAGAACTGGCGATTGTCGGCTTCTGAAAATCCCCATTTGTATGAACCGAAACCACTGATTCTCCCAAAGCTAGTATTTGGACTGCGGTATGCAGCAGAGACACTATTGGCCCTTTCCTTAGTACGAGAAATCATAACTAGTGTAAGTTACGTTTCAGTTTTGGAACAATTTGTCACCACACAGCTATCACTGGAGAATCTACCAGGTACCATGTGGTTCATGCAAGATGAGGCCGGATCACATTGCAACGAACAGGTGTTTCGCTTACTAGATGAATACTTCGGGAATCGAGCCCTTCTTTTAGATTATTGTAAAAAAAAATGGTTCAAATGGCTCTGAGCACTACGGGACTTAACATCTGTGGTCATAAGTCCCCTAGAACTTAGAACTAATTAAACCTAACTAACCTACGGACATCACACACATCCATGCCCGAGGCTGGATTCGAACCTGCGACCGTAGCGGTCGCGCGGTTCCAGACTGAAGAGCCTTGAACCGCTCGGCTACTTCCGCCGGCGCCCTGATACTGTACGAGCTGCTCAGCGTACAGCGCCATTTGTTTGCAGCTTTTCAAACTATTTAGAAAGTTCTGTATGACTTCCGTATAAAATTCTTACAGCTTTCTCAATAAACATAACTTTTGTTGCACTCGTCTATCGATCTTAGTTTTCAAGATACTTAATTTTGAAATAGTGGACTCCTTCGCTGGACATCCTGTGTATAAATGATCTAGGAGAAAGCGTCCGATGCTCTTTAAGATTGGGCACATGATGTGGTTGTCTGTAAGAAAGTACCAACGCCAGGAGCCACTATCGATTTGCAGAATGACCTAAGGACGATAGATGAATGGTGCAGGATCTGGGACTTGACCCTGAGTGTCAGTAAATGTAACATACATATGAAAAAAAGACCTACTACTCTACAACTACACTATTGATGACAAACTTCTGAAAATATTTATCGTAATATATTTATGAGCATCTATCAAGAGCGATCTCATACGGAATGACCACATAAGAAAGAAGTAGTAGCAATAGCCGCTACCAGACTATGATTCATAGGAATAATCTTAAGAAAATGTAGCTCATCCACGAAAGAATTGGTTTACAAAACGCTTGTTCGACTGAGTCTTGAGGATTGTTCAGCAGTTTGGGACCCTTACCGGGTAGGAGTGATAGAAAAGATAGAGAAGCTCCAACGGAGAGAGGCGCTTTTCGTCACGGTATCTTTTGTTTGGCGCGAGAGCATTATATTATATGCTCAAAAAACTCCAGTGGCAGACGCTACGAGACAGGCATTGTGCATGAGATAGAGTTTTCATCCAGAACTCGAGCGAGTTCTTTCCAGGAACAATCGGACATCATATTACTTCTTCCCACTTACATGTAGCGAAATCACATGACGAAAAAATCCACGTAATGGGAGCTGATACCGAGACTTAAAGACTAATTCTTCCCATGCGCCACTCGCGAGTGGGACAGAGAACGTGAGACTACTTAGTGGTAGAAGATGTACCCTTGCCCAAACACCGTCAGGTGGCTTTTGAAGTATTGATGTAGATGTAGAAGAAGCATATGTAGATTCCTGACTATTCTGTTGTCGTATACATCAGCTTGTTGGTGACAGCAAATCGGAATATGAAAAAGATGACAATAAGCACACTCTCCAGAGCAAAGAAGTTAAGCATAAATTGGTTGGACCCCTCTACTTTTCAAAATTAGCTGGTTAGCGCCCCAGACGTGTAAATTTGTTGTTTTTCTCCTAGAGTAAGAAAAAGCACTACGTATGGATCAAAAATATATCCCACCTACGTTCCTTCCAGTTGAGTAAAGACAGACATAAACGCCATTTTGGTTGCAGATGCCTAAATTCTATTAACAGGAGAGAGTACCTCAAAAGACACCTCAATAAGTGCTCGAGTCAGAAACCGGCACGTGTAGAAATGTCTCCTGAGGGTGAAATGATATAAACGTTTAAGGTTCAAATGGCTCTGAGCACTATGGGACTTAACATCGATGGTCATCAGTCCCATAGAACTTAGAACTACTTAAAACTAACTAACCTAAGGACATCACACAACACCTATTCATCACGAAGCAGAGAAAATCCCTGACCTCGCCGGGAATCGAACACGGAAACCCGAGCGCGGGAAGCGAGAACGCTACCGCACGACCACGAGCTGCGGAATAAACGTTTAAGAACGCCCATCACCAGGAGCGATGTCCTTTTGTTGCATACGCCGACTTCGAGTGCCTCCTAGATGCTGTGGCACGTTTTAAGATGTCCTCACTGCCTCCCATACAACATTCATAAAACGACATCTACCATATGCAGCAGAGTATCAATGTATATGCTCGTATGACTCCAGTCGCAAACAGCTGGTAATAATCCTGTAAGGTGGTTGCTCTCTGAGCTCGAAATCCTTCTATAGGAAGTTGATGGAATTTAGCCCAACAACATTTCCATGACTGACTCTAAAGAAAATGAAGTATTGTACAAGTAGGCAACTGATGGTGACATTTTTGGGCTACTATTGGACAGGGAAGTCATCCAACAGGGAAGTTCTCCAGCCCAGTGCACAATGCATGCAACATGAAGTATCAACTACTGCGTCTTCTTTCGCAAATTTTAGTTGGTATGACGCCCACTTTCTTGTTGATAAATTGGTGATATTTGCTTCAAGGATGATAAGGTCAGTGTCATTCCTGACAGTTGTAAAGCGCATTTCATTTTCCAAGCGGATCACGCAAAACATATCCCTCTATTTCCTTGGTTCGCTGCGCTAAAAGCACATGTCTATTCAGAAACTTGCCGAGACAACGCGTCAGAAAGATATACATATCGCCACAGCCACAGGGCCGATAATGCAAAGTTTCACCTTAGGACATAGAAAGGGTTCTTTTCATATGAATATCTGGATTCGATTGGCAGAATCCACAAACCACATCACCTGACTGAACCGCTTTCTCCAGTAAGCTAACATGCACTGCCATAACAGATGCTGAGCACGTGCATGAATGTCTGGCAGGAATTCGGCATCAACGATTAAGGAGATGCAATCAACGTCATTGTGTATGTGCTTTGTCATGATATGGGTTGCTGAAGAAAAAATATAGGAGGTCCATTTAAAAAAACATAAGTTTGTTTTAAAAAACACATATGCTTTCGTTTTAGAATGTTTACAAATATGTACTGCTATCCATCACTGCCGTCAAACCCGATTTGTGGTTATCCATTTTGCTCCAGAAAATCCGAAAAGTAACTCTTCTATGCGCGGATAACTGAAACAAAGTAGACAGTTTGAAAACACAGTTGAAAATCAAACAAGTTTATGGACGCAAAATTCGACCACGTAAATAGTTTGATAGTTGAATTTAGTCACTATAAGATTTGCTTACATTACTGAACGAAATGTCAGAACGGAATCCCAACCAAAATATTTTTGCTCTAAGTGCTCTCAAAAGCAGCACATATTACTTACCATTGTATCATCCCACGATTATTTAAATTTGAAAATTTTCTAAGACTTCGAGATGCTGTGCTTGATGCCTCATTCCTGAGGGGGAAGTGGCAGAAGTCCAATTAGGAGGATGCTAAAAATTTTAGAGGGTGTTGCTCAGTGGTCATATCAGTTCACCGAACAAAATTGAACAAGACGCCCCGTGGAATTTTCCACTGCTTATATACTAGTCTGTCTCACTAACTCTAAGATGTACTTTTAGAAAATAGCGGGATGATAATTGTCTCCAGCCCAGACACTCCACACACCAGCTTTGAAAATTAACAATTTAACACATGTTCTCACACCTCTACAACAAAAACTAATAAATTTGTGCTGATAGTAGGATCATACATGGCCTCCCAGTAAATCAAATGTTCATGTATCACGGTGCTCACCTGATTCTGGATAACGTAGGAAGCTGATATGCAATAAAAGGAAATAAAGTCAATAAAGTTGGTTCCCCGTGCAGTCTTTCTCCAGGCATGACCATATGATACGTAAAAAACAGAAAAGCAATCAGCAGAAAGTGGGTGCAACCACATGAACCATTACAAATAATAATCTCATGAAATTTGGCTGAGTTAGACGCCCCTCATAACTAATTCCCAAAGTATCAGCTGGTGATTGTCCGGGCGCATTAAAGAGAATATCGGAACTGACTGAAATGATGAAAATGTTTCCATTTTGATTTTTATGTTTGTAATGAAGCTGAGGAAAGGGGCCTGGCCAAACGGTGATGAACAACAGATAAGGGATCCGGCCTCCTCTCTCCCCGGGACATCGACGCAACTGGTGTTGTATTCCAGAATGATTTTCTGTGTTGTTGAGAAGAGGACACGAGTAGGAGAGACCAGTTATCAAATGAAGGAGTAGAGGGTAGTAGGATACCTCTACAGGACGTGATATACCAATGTGAAATGGACGATATGATATTTGCTGAGGGAAAGAACGCTTGGTATGAGTGTCCTTTAGCGTGTGTTACCCTGACACGAGACGTGTGAGCAAGATCACTATGAAGTGCAAGGAGATTTCACTAGAGGAGGAAGGGGTGGACATGGACAGAACACAATTCTTGACTGGCGACGTAAATTTTGCCCAATGAATCAGTTCCACCTAGAATAAGATCTGGGTGGGTTCGTGTATCAAAGGGTTTTGTAGGCGGTATAACAAATTTATCACGCACGGTGAACAATAAATTTGATTGGTTGGGAGGATAATATTCTAGTACCTTCCGCCGCGGAAGGCGAACACGCGGCAGAACAAATAGACGTGGTCAGCCCATAGAGGGCTCCGCCTCCGCGGCAGCTATTCCGCGCAGCGGCTCTCGCGCAGCGAGGGCGCCACCGCTAAGCCACGTGCAGACAGCGGCCAATAGCCGCTCCCTCCGGTTTCGTATTAGAGACCCGCTCTGCCCTCGTCCAGCCAGTCTGGTACTCGCTGTGGACTTCGTTTCTGTCTCGTCGGTACTGCGTTCTGGTCGTTGCTCGTTGTTGACATCTGCCTGCCTCTGGTTCCGAGTGGATTTACGTTTGGTGTTGTGGTTTGCACAACCCTCCGTTGTTTATCTCTTCCTTGTTGTGTCGCTCATAGTCGGTCGTGGTCGGTTGTTGTCAGTTGTCGTTGATCTGTCGTCCGACTCGTCCTGTTTACCCGGTGGTGCGTGCTCCACCGCCGGCGCCTTCCCCGCCTGGCGGCTCCGATCCGCGGCCCTAGGCGTTCCCGCTGTTAATTGTGGTTACCACAGATATGAGCCCGCTAATCGAGTTTATGGGCACATCCAGGGTCATGGCTCTGGAGGACAAACAGTGATCGCGCTCGTGGACACTTATGATCGATCCAAAAAATGGGTCGCCTGATGGCGAGACGAGAAAACGAGACTTGTGATCGAGACGGCACTGCTCACCCATGCGCGTCACCGACCAGCCGACCCCAGAACTCCTGCCTGCTGCGCTCACGCTGCCACTGGACGCAACTAGCCGACCTGCACCACGACTCCCGCCGCACCACCAACAGCCTCATCACTGCCGGCTACAGTGCTCTAGAGCTATTTTCTAAGTCCATCTTCCAGTTCCGTTTGTCTCATAGCAGGCAATCACGATTTAAACACCCTAGTAACAACCCTGAGAATTTTGCTTCTACAAATAAATATTTACGACTGATCTCTTCATATTCTTGCGGATGGTGGTCCTAATCCATTGATATAACTTCCAATAGCCTTATTCAGTTGTTATTTAAAATATTGTGATTATTTTTGTACGTAACATGCATATGTCACAGTCAAGTGCAATTGAAGATAGTTGCCGGCCGCGGTGGTCTCGCAGTTCTAGGCGCTCAGTCCGGAACCGCGCGACTGATATGGGCGCAGGTTCGATCCTGCCTCGGGCATGGATGTGTGTAAAGTCCTTAGGTTAGTTAGGTTTAAGTAGTTCTAAGCTCTAGGGGACTGATGGCCACAGATGCTAAGTCTCATAGTGCCCAGAGCCATTTTTTAAGAATGTGTCGTTTCTTCGATCTAATGTCCTGTACATATTTACTCCAATCACCTTACTTCATCTCCTCCTTCACCTCCTCTCTGACCATATCCTCCTCGCCCCTCTATATGTCAATATACTCCTCCCGCTCTGTCCATCTGCTCCTACTCATTTCATCTCCTTCTTCCCCTCTCAGTCCATTTCCTCTTGCCTTCTCTTTTCGCCTATCTCCTGTCCCCCCCCCCCCCCTCTCTCTGTCCATCTCCTGCTCCCACTCTGTCGATCTCCTCCATCCCACGTCTCTGTACATCTCTTTTTTTTTCTCTGTCCATCTCCTCCTCTCCCTTCTCTTTGTCTATTTCCACCTTCCCTTCTCTCTGTCCAACTCCTACTCCCCCTACGTGTGTTATCCCCTCCTCTCCCTTGCTGCCTGTCCATCTTCTCCTCCTGCCTTCTCTCACCACATCGTCACTCTCACCCCTATCGGAATTTGGTGGTTCTTACAACCACAGATTTTCATTCCACATTGCAACTAACATGTGCACCAAATTTGGTTAAAATCGTTCCATAAGTTTAGGACGAGGTTTTTGCTCGTAGCTTTGCCCACGTATGGACATGTCAGATATATTTCATATATATTTAACACTGTTATACGTATCTGTGCAAATATATTACCTGTATCTCTGTCAAATTTCGCTCTGAAGTTTCATGTTCATGCAGCTCAATGTTTATGACGTTTCGTACAATGATCTATTTTTTCTGGTACTGCCTGCAAAAGTGTCGCGAATATATTTAATAGTAAAGAAGAAATAAATTATGAAAGGCATTCTTCATGCGAAGTTTTACTGCATGGACAGTGAAAATGTAGTAAGCAATAAACTCTGAATCTCAGCGCCGAATATTACATAAGAAGGAAATGTTCTTGAATGACTGTACTTGTGAGATAGAATATTTAGAAACTTGTTCATGTAAGAGTCTACATCTACATCCATACTCCACAAGCCACCTGACGGTGTGTGCCGGAGGGTACCCTGAGTACCTCTGTCGGTTCTACCTTCTATTCCAGTCTCGTATTGTTCGTGGAAAGAAGGATTGCAGGTATGATTCATTGTGGCCTCTAATCTCTCTGATTTTATCCTCATGGTCTCTTCGCGAGATATACTTAGGAGGGAGCAATATACTGCTTGACTCTTCGGTGAAGGTATGATCTCGAAACTTCAACTCCTGCAGAGTCTTCCACTGGAGTTTATCTATCATATCCGTAACGCTTTCACGATTACTAAATGAACCTGTAACGAGGCACGCTGCTCTGTTGGATCTTCTCTATATCTTCTATCAACCCTATCTGCTACGGATCCCACACTGCTGAGCAGTATTCAAGCAGTGGGCGAACAAGCGTACTGTAACCTACTTGCTTTGTAATCGGATTGCATTTCCTTAGGATTCTTCCAATGAATCTCAGTCTGGCATCTGCTTTACCAAGGATCAACTTTATATGATCATTCCATTTTAAATCACTCCTAATGCGTACTCCCAGATAATTTATGGAATTAACTGCTTCCAGTGGCTGACCTGCTATTTTGTAGCTAAATGATAAGGGAACTATCTTTCAATGTATTCGCAGCACATTACACTTGTCTACATTGAGATTCAATTACCATTCCCTGCACCATGCGTCAATTCGCTGCAGATCCTCCTGCATTTCAGTACAATTTTCCATGGTTACAACCTCTCGATACACCACAGTATCATCTGAAAAAAGCCTCAGTGAACTTCCGGTGTCATCCACAAGGTCATTTATGTATATTGTGAATAGCAACGGTTCTATGACACTCCCCTGCGGCACACATGCAACCACCCTTACTTCGGAAGACTTCTCTCCATTGAGAAAGACAAGCTGCGTTCTGTTATCTCGGAACTCTTCAATCCAATCACACAATTGGTCTGATAGTCCATATGCTCTTACTTTGTTCATTAAATGACTGTGGGGACCTGTATCAAATGCCTTGCGGAAGTCAAGAAGCACAGCATCCACCTGGGAACCCATGTCTATGGCCCTCTGAGTCTCGTGGACGAATAGTGCGAGCTGGGTTTCACACGACCGTCTCTTTCGAAACCCATGCTGATTCCTACAGAGTAGATTCCTAGTTTCCAGAAAAGTCATTATACTCGAACATAATACGTGTTCCAAAATTCTACAACTGATCGACGTGAGAGATATAGGTCTATAGTTCTGCACATCTGTTCGAATTCCCTTCTTGAAAACGGGGATGACCTGTGCCCTTTCCCAATCCTTTGGAAAAGGATACTATCTCTTAGACGGTTCCTGGCATACCGCGACAAGTTCCGGAACTCAGATTCACACCACCTGATTTTCTATAAGGAATAATAAAAGTGTCAAGTGGAACAACTGAATAAAGAACTGTACATATGTCCAACACTGCCCTGTGTGTGTGTGTGTGTGTGTGTGTGTGTGTGTGGGGGGGGGGGGGGGGGGGGGGGGGGGGTTCGCCGACGCCTGCATGCCATCGCTACTTCTTCTACTGCCGTGTGTCATCATCACACCATATCTCTCTGTTACGTGCTTCAGTTCTTCCTTTTGAAGTGTTCTCTAATACTGTGTGTGTACAGTTCTTCTGGACTGACCAAACGTTGTCTCCCAGTCCTGTAGTCCCTATCTTGCATCCAGGCACTTTTACCACAAATTTAAGTGCCTTTTGGCTTTGTATAAGTTACATTATTGATGTACTTGTGGCCTTTTCTTTCCAAGTTATGTCTTTCTAAAATTATCTGTAGTCGACCATTATTTCAATTCAGTTTTTCTATCCCTTCTGACCATAATGTATGACTACCCCAAAATCTTATCCACTGTGTTCGTGCACAAAATGTGGAATCGCTAATGTGATAAGAAATGAATTCGACGCCTTAGACTCGGTCAGTGCAGAAGTAGTGCAGATAGATCTTGTTACACAGCTGGTAACACGCCTCTACCTTCTCGCAGCAGGACATGGACAATAGCGCCCTAAGAGCCATACTATACCTTAGACGGTTCCTGCTATACCGCGACAAGTTCCGGAACTCAGATTCACCCCACCTGATTTTCTATAAGGAATAGTAAAAGTAGAGTCATATGGCATCATAGGCTAAAAGATTCCGAAGGGCACCTTCAGCCGCCTCAATTTGAAAGGTGTTTTCTACCCTTCACACCGTAAAGCACCTTTCCGTTGCGAAGTGTGAGCATTGTGTAAGCGTAACTGTTAAGTGTGGGTGACTGTAATGGGTGTAATGGACGTGTTGGATGATGATGATGATGATGATGATGATGATGAAAGAAGGAAGAGGGTGAAGCCGGGACCGATACATAGCCTACTACTCTGGAGTAGCACCAAAGGGGACGCCGAGCTTAACGTTCTCATCATACAGACGGATCACCATGAACAGTGTGTGTCGCATACCCTATGAGGAATTGTGTAATAGGAACTACGCATATGTGAAATGAACATCACTTCCATTTATACCTTGCAAGTTGCTGCAGTGGTCAAGAAACTATATTCATATTCGTGAAGAGCGGGATTCATATTGATCAAGGTTCTTCAGAGTTTCCCCAAATTGATTAAGTTGAATTCTGGGATGTCTCCTTAGTAAATTCACAACCTATTCTCATTCCCTGTCCTTGTAGTAACCGAGCTTGTAGCCGTCTCCAGTTACTTCATCATTGACGGAACTTTGCATCGCATACTTCCTTTTCTAACATTTATATCTTCCTTTTAATTTCAAAGCGTATTTTATTTTCATATCTTCTGCTTAGAGAATGGAATTCAATCTCGATCTTCGCTTCGCACAAAGTTACAATAAAGGTCAATCCTCACAGTAGGCCACTATTATTTTACACTTGTGCACATGTATTTTTGTTCATTTATCATAAAACAAGGATTACAGATTTGTCTGATTTCTTCGTTATTACGTTCTATTTGGAAATTCAGATTAGCTGGCTCGACAGACATTTCCACAAACAACCCAACTGTAAATATGTGGAGCATCTGTCGCCACTGAAACTAGCAACACAGATAGTGAGTACACGACGGTGCTCAAAAGTGTGCATAAAGAACATCGAAACATAAGATTGATAAAGCGAAAACCTGTAACGTCAACAGTTGGAGAAATATGCTCACTGGACAAAATTTTAGTCGTCCTCTCAATACAGCATAATGGAACAATGTAGATGGCGTAAAAACTGTACAGGTGTCAATGTGAGCCTCCACCTGTGAGGTATTTCATGGCAGGGAAATGATGTGTACGATCCAGTTGGTTGTATGGAATGACCGCAGTGAGATGCTTTTACGTGGGGATGTGACACAGTGACAGAAATGAGTTACCATGCTTGGAGACGGCCAGGCCTACACACTGAATAAAGTTATCCGAGATTTTGGTGTATCAAGACGAACTATCCAACTTTCCTACAGGCTATATTGTAGTATCTCTGTTCGTTCAGCTGTACGATGAAATGTTTCTTCGGAAATGTATGCATGTCCAAAGGAACAGACACTCCGGCGACTACAGCCGTAGTTATATAGATGAAATGTATTCGCCGTAACGAATATGGACAACCATCAGCTGTGTATTGGATTGAAGACAATGAAAACTTTACAGGGACTCGAACCCGGATATCCATCTTATCGCGATTATAGCCTTACCATGAGGTTATCCGAGCACGACTCACTGCCAGACGCAAACTTCCGTATGTTGTCAACCACGTGTGTACAACATGCACTCGTACATCTATTACGTATATTTCCGTACAGGGGAGACATTCTAATTGAAAGTCGCTTGCCCAGTGTCAGAGGATAAATACGATACTGCAGTGCTTGCATGCATGTCCAAAGGAATACTGCATCCTACTTCTGAACAGGCACAGACACTGAAATATCGTATTTATCCACCGACCCGGCAATCGCCTTTCAATTAAAATATCCGTCCTGTACGGGAATATACATTATGGATGTACTAGTGCACGTTGTAGAAACTTGGGTGACGACGTATGGAACTTTGGGTCTGCCGTACTCGGATAGCCTAATGGTAAAGCGACTGCTCGCAATAAGCGGAAAATATCGGTTCGAGTCCCGGTCCGGTACAAATTTTCATTGTGATCGTTCTATTATATAGTTGATATTCGTACATATTTCCAGCAGCGAATACACTTCACTTTCCTATAAGCAGTGATGAGCATCTCGTAGCCATGCAACGTAGCATAAGAACAGTTGTCGTAAAAGCATCGGAGACCGTAGAGGGGTGTCATGGCTTGCCGGTAACGACTGGTTTCAAATCTGACAGGAATGTATGTTATCAGTGAGTGTCCGACCGAACACTGAGAAGGTAACTGCTTGAAATAGATATTTGGAGTCGGGTATCTCTCTAAAGGTCATTGCCCATAGCAATAATTAAAGCTGAAAGTCTTTAGTTAACCACATAAAACAGAAACTGAACAATAACTGCTGGAGGCGCGTAGTATGATCAGACAAGTCACGATTTATGCCTTTTTTTTTCAAATGATGTAAGTCGTCAAGTGCACCGGCGGCACAATGAAATGTTTACCTAGCAGAAGGTGAAAAATATGTAAGGACTAGTCAAATAAGACGAGGCAGATGGATAAAGTAGGTAATCGTCTATTATTTAAAAAGTAATCGCATAACAGTTAATGTTAATAAATTCATCTCGCTGTGAGACAAGACGGCTAAAATGGCTTTAAGCATTAGGGGACTTAATATCTGAGGTCATCAGTCGCCAATAACTTAAAACTTAGAACTACTTAAACCTAACTAATCTAAGGACATCACACACAGCCATGCCCCAGGCAGTATTCGTACCTGTGACCGTAGCGGTCACGCGGTTCCAAACTGAAGCGCGTAGAACCGCATGGCCACACCGGCCGGCTGAGACAAGACGGTCAGTGCCTCCATGTAAGAATGTTAGCTGCTGCCTTCTGACCATGAGTGTACCCAGGCGTGCAATTTCTCGCCTCGAATCAAATCGACGGACTCGAATGTCTTTCTTTACGAATACGCAAGTATGGAAATCGCATTTGGAGAGCTCGGTTTGCGTGGAGGGTGTGAAAGGGCTTCCGAGCGAAACGTCTGCACAGTATTCGAAACAACCATGGTAACACATCCTCATCTCTCGCCATTCGATGTCCTTTTGAAGCCCTGAAGAAAAACATCCCACGCCGTCGATTTGCTTCTGACGAGGAGTTGCACATTGGGTACAGTCATGGTTCCGTAGACAACCACAAACGTTTTTCCAAGAAGGCTATTGCTGTCATACAGTGGGGTAAATGAATTACCATATTAATATTAACATTTATGGTGATTCGAACTGAAATAAATAACAGTTTAATTACTTTTTCCCATTTGTCTCGTTTTCATTTGACTGAACCTTATAACAAGTGTCGCGTCCCAAGCGTGGGTTTTGCGAGGGATTGAGCCACACGGTTCGTAAACGGGAATTAGCCGGTTGACCTAATTGAGAGGGAGACTTTTGATCTGGCTAAGATGTTAAATTCCCTGGTGTGAAGGTACAAGGCTAGGATGTTGGTAGAAGTAAACTCGTATGGACGTTATAAAAGTTCTAATTTATTCATAAAGAATACAGATCACCCTAACTGCGTAGTGATTGTACCTACAGAATAGCCAAGCCCATTACAGAGACGGTGACTGACTTCCACCGTTCTGGCTGCCTGATAGAACTTTCCAGCACTTTGCTGCCCACACTAGCACCCTACGTCAGAGTCCCGCGGTCGCTGCCTAAACGCTCATCGGCGACTATCTCCAACTGTCTGCCTGCAGCCCGCCCTCAGCCCAAGTCGGCTGCTACTCACGCTGACTACCGTCGCTGCCTGAACCCGAGAGAGAGAGAGAGATCCCCGGAGCGGCGTGCCTCCGTTAGCTCTTCCCCTTCGACCCCGCCAGCGCTTGGCATGACGTAGCGTCGAGTGCAACTTTTCCTTATTAAGGATTGTTTTAGTATTAACTTCAGTACTTTTCTTCAGAAGCTGGGTGGAGGGGTAGAGGGGCCTCTCCCTATATGGTCACGCACTGCGTCCTGAGCCCTTCATTGGCTCCTCATGACGTAGTGCGGTCCCCACCTAGGGCCCTCTTTCTTTCTCTCTCCGCTCCCAGACTTCTCCCTCTAGCCAAGAGTGTTGATACTGCAAGTTATTGTTTATTAAGGGACCTGCCCAGAGCGCCCTGTTTATCTTAATAGCTGAGTCTGCTTCCTTGCTTATCACGCGCAGCTGCCTGGCCGCTTGGACCGCCGCCTCGGCTATCTGGCTGCGTCGTTATCTTTTGTGACACCTCTGACACGCCTGGCGTCCCCTGTTAACTCTATCTCCCCGTATGATTTCTGGTGTATCGTCTGAGAACAACTGCATTTAGACTTGGCTTTTCTGCGGTTACAACACCTCCCCCGCCAGGGAAATTGGCGTTACTCCTCAGAGTAGCGTCAATTGTGACTCTTTTATTTTTTTTCCATTACATGCTTTACAGATTTGTTTATTACATTAGCATCTGATATGTTATATTTTTCATTTTCATTTAGTAAAGTCAAATTCATTAAACACACAATAATACAATTACATTATACATGCCTAACATTCAGTTATGTCAAAAGCATTTGCATTAAAATCAAAAGACACTTTCATTGATACATACATTCACATTTCAATTAGAATTACATTTCAAATACAGTTACATTTCAATTACATATTTCAAATACAGTTACATTTCAATTACACATTTCAAATACAGTTATTTAACGTCTGTTTCTGAAAGCGACCGTATCACCTTGGTCTTTTCCACATCTTTCATAAATTACTATCTCTTCAGTTTCTTTATTACTGTGTCTTCTAGCTGAACTAGTCTCTGGGTATTGGTTCACTATGGTATTTCTTATACATACTTTTCCACAACAATCACTGTCTTCAAAATATTTCCATATACTTTTAAAACAGTCTTTACAACATTTACAGTTTTTGCAACAGCATGTTATTATGATTAGAATAACTATTGATATGGCTACATACGTAGTTATGGAGTAATGTGTGAAGTACCTGGAGTACTTCATTTCCTCCTCTTGTCTCTCTACCATCTTCTGGACATCATCCAGTCTTTTTCCTGCGACTTTCAAGTCGTCTAACTGTGTTATTACCTGGTCCAATGGCAAATCTAATGCTAACGTTGAGACATTCCTTTTTTCCTTGTTTACCACGCAACAATCGAATTCTAGATTGATCTGCGGAACTATGTCTTTCTTCGTCACATTACTCTGGATCACTCTATCTGTTTGTGTGAACACTCTAGTGCCATACCCCTTACATTTACTGTAAAAACTAATTTTTCCTACCCCTTTTATTACTAGGTCCTTTGGTGGTTCCCTTCCACACAATACTGTTAAGCCTTCTTCCTTCGGTGCTACATATAGCCATTCGTTACTGTTTAGATGAGTCCAAAGGCTCTGATTCAGTGCGACTATTTTTCGCACACAATCTTCCGGAATTTCTCTTACCGGTTGCAACAATTTGGCTTCGCACTCTTCGTGGTCGAATGTTGACAGCAAGGCGAATGCTTGTTTGCACAGTCTCCTATTTTTACTTAGCTCCTTGCATTTTAGTTCCTCCGCAGAAAGTTTCGCGTACTGCCTTTTGGATTCATCTATTAGTAAGAATTCTTTCTCTGTCTGTATGTACACATATTTACCTTTCATTTTGGAATTTCTTTTGGTAGTGGGAGTACTCTATACAACTTGAAATTGTTATTATTTATGAATGGAATATTAATTACATATCCTAGTATGCTACCCGAGATGAAAACATCTAAATCAATTATTCTTAACAATAGATAACCTGAGGACTCCGTAAGAGGAACAGGAAACTTTACATCTTTTAGTTCTTCCCGTATTAAACTTAGGTATTTTACAATTTGGACTGGATTAATTATATGAGGCTGTAGTATTCCCTTCTGAGCATTTACAATGGCATTTATCATTTGTTCGTATTCCTCTTCGATCTGACCAAACACTGCCGATAGTTGTAATACTTGCTCTGTTACTGTGGCGAAGGACGCTACACGTTTAAACCCTATATCGGTTTCCTTCACGTATTCCTTCATGAATCGTTCTAGTCTTTGCATACCTGTCTTCAGAACGTGCTCATTTGACTCTAGTGTATATACCGTCCTGTTTACTCCCGCCAATGTGGCTCTTACCACTGCCACCTGTTCCTTTGTTAGCCTCAACAACCCTTCTGAGTTTTTCTCCATAGCGTCTATTCTTTCCTTATAGTATGCTGCATCTGCTTCGTCCAACGTCCCGAACAGTATTTTACTTACCTGCCCGACGAAGTTGAATACTCCTCTCTTCCTTCTGGTCTCGTGTTTCGTTAGCTGCTGTACTAAAAGTTGCAATCCTGTGATTTTTTCCACATGATGGGTTACTTGTTGGTCTAGTACCCTGCATTCTATTAATCCTACATTTAATTGTGTTAGTGTTTCTCGGCACCTTTGTACCGCTGCCCTACCATACCTCTCTGCATTCTGAAACCTTTCTGTTATTATATCTAGATTTACGTATGTGACTATTCTCCATGTGGTACTGTATATTTCTACCTGTCCTCTATTATCGTAATATAGTCCTGATGAACTCGGAAATGGCGTCACTTGGTACTCATTTGTTGCATGCTCTGATGCAGTGATGTAGTATGCTGTTATCACTATGACGAATTTCACGACCTGCCACTTGAGTGCCATACCTGAAATTTAAAAGAATTGTTTCAGCCTGTTGGCATGTACTTTTGTTTCCGTATTTCTTTTAACTTTTATTACTACGTTAGGACCCTCCACTTTTACTACTTCAAATGGACCTCTCCATTGTGAATCTAATTTCCGAGATCTACCCCGTCTCACCGACTCATCGTGCAGTAATACTTTATCTCCTACCTTGAATTTTTTTGGATTTTGTTTCATGTCATACTGTTCCTTACTGATTTTCTTACTTCTTATAATCGAGTCTCTGGCCACTCTGTGGGCTTCCTGCATTCTCGCTCTTAGTTTATTTACATACATTTCATAATTGTAACTTACCTGCTGTGTTTCTTGCTGCAGTACTCCTGGTATGTTAACCTTTCTTCCGTATAGTAATTCAAATGGTGTGTATCCTGTGCTGCTGTGTGGTGTAGTGTTGAACACAAAAATTGCATACGGTACCCATTTGTCCCAAGAACTTTAATCTCCTGTTACAAAGTGTCTGAGATACTCTACAATAGTTCTATGACTTCTTTCTAGTGCACCATTTGATTCAGGGTGGTACGCTGTAGTATTTATACGCTTTACCTTCAACAATTTACATACACTTTTAAATACATCACTCAGAAAGTTAGACCCTTGATCTGTTAATAATACTGATGGAATTCCATACCTTAATACTACGTTTTCCACAAATGCCTCAGCTACTGTTTCGGCATCTTGTTTGTCAATTGGGATTGCTAAGGTAAATTTACTCAGATCGTCTTGGAATGTTAACATGTACCTTTTTCCTGTATTAGATACATCTAGTGGACACACTATATCCATCGCACACTTTCCGAATACTGTTTCTGCTGTATCTGTAATTTCTAAGGGCATCCTAGTTTTCATTTGCGTGTTTTTATTCTTTTGACACGATGGGCATTTCCTAATGTAATTTTCAATGTCACGCTTCATTCCGCGCCACTGCTTGTATGCTTTAATTCTTTCGAGTGTCCTGTGCATTCCTTGGTGACCTCCAAAGGGATTGTCATGCATTTCCTTTAGTATATTTTCTTTTTCTTCGGGACTAATTTCCTCACCACTATCCGTTTCCTGTTCTATTTCACTCGACACTTGTGCTTGCCGAACGTTTGCGGAACTTTCTTCCCCATTTGCTTTTGCTGCCGAGATCTCTGTCTCCACCTTCTGCTTCGCATCTATCTCTTCCTTCCCTTCATGCCTTATTCTACTCAGCGCATCCGCATTACTATTTAACTTTCCTGGCTTGTATATTACTTCATAATCATACTCCTCGAGTTTCAGTCTCCACTTCAGGAGTCTCGAACTCGGATCTTTGACACTAAATATCCACGTTAGTGGCTTATGGTCTGTCACTACAGTGAACTTTCTGCCATATACATATGGTCTGAACTGTTTTACTGCGTAAACTATAGCCAACAACTCTTTTTCCATTGTGCTATAATTTAGTTCGGCTTTGTTCAATGCTCTGGATGCATATGCGATGGGCAAGTCTTCGCCAATCTTCTTACCTTGCGATAACACTGCAGCCAAGGCTGCGTTACTCGCATCCGTTGTAATGATGAACGGTTTCGTAAAGTCAGGGTACTGAAGTAACGGAGGGTTTATTAATTTCTCTTTTAGTTCTTCGAACGCATTGTTCTGACGTTCGCTCCATCGGTACTCCACTCCCTTTTTTAAGAGCTCATGGAGAGGTTTCGCAATCTTGCTGAAGTTAGCAATGAAACGGCGGTAGTAACCTATCAATCCGAGAAACCCTTTTAGTTCCTTAGTTGTCTTTGGCTGTGGGAAGAACTTCACCTTCTCCACCTTCGCCATGTCTGGTGATATTCCTTTGTCAGTGATGCAATGACCTAGGAAGATTACTTCCTTCCTCAGGAATTCACACTTGTCTGGTTGCAGCTTCAAATTGTGCTCTCGCAACCTGTCAAATATTTCCCGGAGCTTTTCGTTATGCTCCTGCAGGTTTTTCCCATAGCATACTATGTCGTCTAGATATACAAAGCATTTCACTCCTTGTAAACCTGCCAAGACTGTATTCATCACTCTCTGAAAACATCCTGGGGCTCCCTTCAGTCCCATCGGCATTCGTTTGTATTCGTAATGCTGATAGTTTGAGCTAAATGCCGTTTTCTCTCTGTCCTTCTCGTCCGTCAATATTTGATGGTACCCGCTTGCGAGGTCAAGCGTCGAGAAGTACTTAGCTTGCCCTAACTGATCCAGTATCTCGGAGATATTCGGCAGTGGAAATGCATCGCCTACAGTGATATCATTTAATCGTCTGTAGTCCACTACGATTCTCCATTTCTGTTTGCCACTAGCGTCTAGCTTCTTTGGAACTAACAGTAACGGTGCGTTCCAAGCGCTCTTACTCTCGACAATTATGTCATCTCTTAGCATCTGCTCTATTTGCTCCCTTAGCACTTCCTATTGCGCTTCCGGGATCCTGTACGGTCTAGCGTTTACTACCTTTCCCGCGTGTTCCGGTGCAATCGGTATTCTGTGCTTCACTGCGGAAGTATAGGACAGGTTGTCCCCTGGTAGATGAAATACATCTCCGTATTCCGCGCAAACCTCTGCTAGAGCGCTTTTCTCTTCAGCGTTCAAATGATCCATTCTTAATTGCCTTCGCAACACACTAGTACGACTTTCTGTCTTTCCTATGACATTAGTACAACATTTTACTTCGCGTATTTTCCCTACTTTTTCTAATTCTTCCGTCATTAACCTGACGTTTCCTAACTGCACTCTGTCTTCTGACAAGTTTAATGCACTTACTATGCATTTCCCATTTCGCACTTTTACTAACGCTTCAGGTACATGTACCCCTTGTGCAATCTCCTGCCTAGGAATAATCATTTCCTTTTCGATTCCCCTTTTTACATTTCCTTCCACCTTTAATAACATTATTTTTTCCTCTCGGGGCCCTATTTCCCCGCCTACTTCTGAATCTTGTTCGTTCTCATGTCCCTTTGGCTCTTCCTCTACTACTAAGGGTATATCTCGCCCTTTTAGTCTCACTATTTTACCTGCATAGTCTAACTTAACTCTATGTTCTGTCAAGAAATTTCTGCCTATCAGTCCGTCGTACGGAATATCTAATCCTCTCCCGTACACGTGAAATTTTTGCCCTACTTGCTCAGAACCGTCCACACTTAAGTGTACCTGTACCGTACCTATTGTGCTGACGGCCTCACTGGTTACACCTTTTAGCCGAAGCCTTTCCGCTTCATTAATTGCAAGTGTACTATTTATCGGAATACTCGTTCTCTTGAGCAGACACAACTGTGCTCCAGTGTCTATTAGCAACTTAAAATATCTTTTTAATTCTATGCAGTATAAAACCAAAACGTCATTTTCTGTTGCACAGTCGATTACCCTAACTGAGGGTTTACCTATCGCAACAAGGCCCGACTGTGCGGCTTTGCCGCCTCTTAGTTTCCCTGCACCACTTGACCGGTTTTGCTCGATACTGGCACCCTGCCTTTTCTCCATGCGTGCCAGGGCCCTGCGTGACAATCTTTCGCGTAATGTCCCGGCCGCTTACACTTGAAACAAGCAACGTCTGGTAGATTACATTGTGGGCACCTCCACTCTCGTAACCCTCCATCAGCTTCCCTATGATTTCCTCTAAAGTCTCTTGTATCTATCGGCTGAATTTTTCTTAATCTTACCCGGCATTCCGCGTCTGTATGTCCTGGCTTGTCGCACCCGTAACAAAAATTCGTAAACTCTTTGCCCGTCATTATCCGTACTCTTCCCTCTGGCCTATTCTTTCTACACTTGCTTGCCATGTGCCCTCTCAATCCACAATTGAAACATTTCAAATCTCTAATATCTCTGGTATTCTTCACCGTTTCCTTTCCCCGGTTGAAAGTTACTCTTGGGGCTAGTCCCCGCTCTTTCATTGACAGTATTGCACTTTCTTCTTGCAATGCTAGTTCCACGGCCGCTGCTAGCGTGATTTCATCGCCTCTACTTCTTACTATCGTCTGTATTCTATCATTGCTTAACCCTTGTATAAAGCATGCTCTTCCTAGTGAATCAACCAGTTCTATTGCGCCCCTTAAGTTCTCCCTAGCCGTAACTCTGCTTACTGTTTCCCTGAAATCCCTTTGCATTTCATCTATTCGGCTTGCCCATGTCGCAATTGGCTCTCCTTGTCCCTGTCTCGATTGAAATATCTTGCACGCGTAGTAGTCAATGGTACGCTTACTCGCATAATTTTCCTCTAGAACATGTTTTACTTCCTGCCATGTCCCCGTGTGTTCCCTTACTTGCAGCCTCGATCTGGCCTCTCCGGTTATTTTGGCTTTAACAAACTTCAGTAACGTTTCGTGTTCCTCCGGTTTCACAAGTTCAAATGCAGCGTCTACATTTTCAATAAACTCCCTAAGATCTCTCTTATTTCCTTCGAACGCTTTTGGAACTATACACAAGGCTTCTTTCACTGATATCTTACCGCTCTTGGAGGATGACGGAACTTCGTTAATTTGGGCCATCTTACCAACTTAACTATGTTAGCACTTTACAATACAAGATACAAAATTCTTAATATAATTTTATATGTACCGCTTCTCTTGTGGTGCGCCGTCTGTTCCGCTGATCCGCGTAGTCCCGCGTTGTGCCGCGCTGCTCCGCGCTGTCTCTGTGCTCTCTATGCCCGCGCTGTTCCGCGCTGCCGCGATGCGTCGGCCGCCGCTCTGCTGGGCTGTGCCGACCCCGTCGCTCGCCTCGGCTGCCGCTGCTGCGGCTGCTGCCGCTGCTCGGCCCGGACCCCCGGTCTCGAACGCTGGCTGCTTAGGCACCTCTGTGCCTCGTCGCTCCGCGTCGTGCTGCCGCTATCCTGCGTTGCCCTGCACCCGCGAGGACTACTTCTCTGGACTCTGTCGTAGTGGGGCTGCTAATGCTGAAAGTTGCGAGTCGCCACAACTTCCTGCTAATTGCCACAGTCGCTGTAGCAAAATCTACTGGCTCCTATCTCCTTTTTGCCTATATGCCTTTGTGGTACCCCACATCTGACACCAAAACTTTTATTTATGTCGCGTCCCAAGCGTGGGTTTTGCGAGGGATTGAGCGACACGGTTCGTAAACGGGAATTAGCCGGTTGACCTAATTGAGAGGGAGACTTTTGATCTGGCTAAGATGTTAAATTCCCTGGTGTGAAGGTACAAGGCTAGGATGTTGGTAGAAGTAAACTCGTATGGACGTTATAAAAGTTCTAATTTATTCATAAAGAATACAGATCACCCTAACTGCGTAGTGATTGTACCTACAGAATAGCCAAGCCCATTACAGAGACGGTGACTGACTTCCACCGTTCTGGCTGCCTGATAGAACTTTCCAGCACTTTGCTGCCCACACTAGCACCCTACGTCAGAGTCCCGCGGTCGCTGCCTAAACGCTCATCGGCGACTATCTCCAACTGTCTGCCTGCAGCCCGCCCTCAGCCCAAGTCGGCTGCTACTCACGCTGACTACCGTCGCTGCCTGAACTCGAGAGAGAGAGAGAGAGATCCCCGGAGCGGCGTGCCTCCGTTAGCTCTTCCCCTTCGACCCCGCCAGCGCTTGGCATGACGTAGCGTCGAGTGCAACTTTTCCTTATTAGGGATTGTTTTAGTATTAACTTCAGTACTTTTCTTCAGAAGCTGGGTGGAGGGGTAGAGGGGCCTCTCCCTATATGGTCACGCACTGCGTCCTGAGCCCTTCATTGGCTCCTCATGACGTAGTGCGGTCCCCACCTAGGGCCCTCTTTCTTTCTCTCTCCGCTCCCAGACTTCTCCCTCTAGCCAAGAGTGTTGATACTGCAAGTTATTGTTTATTAAGGGACCTGCCCAGAGCGCCCTGTTTATCTTAATAGCTGAGTCTGCTTCCTTGCTTATCACGCGCAGCTGCCTGGCCGCTTGGACCGCCGCCTCGGCTATCTGGCTGCGTCGTTATCTTTTGTGACCCCTCTGACACGCCTGGCGTCCCCTGTTAACTCTATCTCCCCGTATGATTTCTGGTGTATCGTCTGAGAACAACTGCATTTAGACTTGGCTTTTCTGCGGTTACAACACAAGGCCGGATGGAGCTCTGTGATGTTTGGGAATGTTTTCCGTATGATGACTCGCGCCCTCTCATTCAAGCTACAGCGATTATGAAACAGGACGTTTATTTCAACATTTCTTCTTTTTCATGGTGAGTTTTCTGTGGAAATTCCCATCTTCCACTATAACAACAGCCGTGTTCACGGGCTGCATGAATACATTTCTTCTTTGAGGAACACCGGCATGCTACATCGCAACTCAACTCTCTGGACAGTTACGCGATTTTAATCCCATATAAAATGTGTGAAACTACACTCCTGGAAATTGAAATAAGAACACCGTGAATTCATTGTCCCAGGAAGGGGAAACTTTATTGACACATTCCTGGGGTCAGATACATCACATGATCAAACTGACAGAACCACAGGCACATAGACACAGGCAACAGAGCATGCACAATGTCGGCACTAGTACAGTGTATATCCACCTTTCGCAGCAATGCAGGCTGCTATTCTCCCATGGAGACGATCGTAGGGATGCTGGATGTAGTCCTGTGGAACGGCTTGCCATGCCATTTCCACCTGGCGCCTCAGTTGGACCAGCGTTCGTGCTGGACGTGCAGACCGCGTGAGACGACGCTTCATCCAGTCCCATACATGCTCAATGGGGGACAGATCCGGAGATCTTGCTGGCCAGGGTAGTTGACTTACACCTTCTAGAGCATGTTGGGTGGCACGGGATACATGCGGACGTGCATTGTCCTGTTGGAACAGCAAGTTCCCTTGCCGGTCTAGGAATGGTAGAACGATGGGTTCGATGACGGTTTGAATGTACCGTGCACTATTAAGTGTCCCCTCGACGATCACCAGAGGTGTACGGCCAGTGTAGGAGATCGCTCCCCACACCATGATGCCGGGTGTGGGCCCTGTGTGCCTCGGTCGTATGCAGTCTTGATTGTGGCGCTCACCTGCACGGCGCCAAACACGCATACGACCATCATTGGCACCAAGGCAAAAGCGACTCTCATCGCTGAAGACGACACGTCTCCATTCGTCTCTCCATTCACGCCTGTCGCGACACCACTGGAGGCGGGCTGCTCGATGTTGGGGCGTGAGCGGAAGACGGCCTAACGGTGTGCGGGACCGTAGTCCAGATTGATGGAGACGGTTGGGAATGGTCCTCGCCGATACCCCAGGAGCAACAGTGTCCCTAATTTGCTGGGAAGTGGCGGTGCGGTCCCCTACGGCACTGCGTAGGATCCTACGTTCTTGGCGTGCATCCGTGCGTCGCTGCGGTCCGGTCCCAGGTCGACGGGCACGTGCACCTTCCGCCGACCACTGGCGACAACATCGATGTACTGTGGAGACCTCACGCCCCACGTGTTGAGCAATTCGGCGGTACGTCCACCCGGCCTCCCGCATGCCCACTATACGCCCTCGCTCAAAGTCCGTCAACTGCACATACGGTTCACGTCCACGCTGTCGCGGCATGCTACCAGTGTTAAAGACTCCGATGGAGCTCCGTATGCCACGGCATACTGGCTGACACTGACGGCGGCGGTGCACAAATGCTGCGCAGCTAGCGCCATTCGACGGCCAACACCGCGGTTGCTGGTGTGTCCGCTCTGCCGTGCGTGTGATCATTGCTTGTACAGCCCTCTCGCAGTGTCCGGAGCAAGTATGGTGGGTCTGACACACCGGTGTCAATGTGTTCTTTTTACCATTTCCAGGAGTGTATTTGTAACAGTGGCTGAAAAATAGCATTCATCACCTGTGCAGCTGGGTAGCTCTATGAAACGGCTTAGTTGCATATGGGATACCTGAAGAAACTTGGAGACACTCTTCCTCCAGCGGTCTAAGGCGCTGCAGTCATGGACTGTGCGGCTGATACCGGCGGAGGTTGGAGTCCTCCCTCGGGCATGGATGTGTGTGTTTGTCCTTAGGACACTTTAGGTTAAGTAGTGTGTAAGCTTATGGACTGATGATCTTAGCAGTTAAGTCCCATAAGATTTCACACACACTTTTTTTTTCTCTTCCTCCTTGAAGAGACCATTATCAAAACTAGACGTAATGTTGCATGATACCAGCATTATGTTTCACGGGGTTGACTAATTTTGTGTTTGATGTGTTTATAAACTGGATATTTTTAACTCCGTTACAAATGTAGAGACAACAAATGCCATGAAAAATTTTAACCTGCTAGCCTATTCAAATATTTGTAATACACTGTCAATGTTTTTCCACAACTATAGTAAAAATGTATGATGTTCTTGGCATTTTTTTACAAAAATATCGCAAAATACCAATAGTCCGCTTCAGTTTCAACTTTAGAAGTCTGAATTCAAGAAAGGAGAATGGACAAGAAGACCAGTTTATTCATTCAGGTTTAAGGCACAGGAAAGTCTAAATGATGCCAGAATCAACAGCAGTAGACATTTCACATACATTTCTCAACATTGGGCCTCCCCAAACTTTACGTGTATCACTGTATTCAGCTATACCCATATTAATCCAGAATGTTTTCTAGTGTTATCTACCCACCTTACAATGGGTGTTCACCTTGGTAAATAACCGTTGGATTGTCACCCTTGGAGAGTAACATGAGACGTCAGAACGACAGTAGGTTTGTTGCATTAATTCCCTATCAGACCAACCTTCCATTTGAGCCAAATATCCAAGGTTCCTACAAAGTCCGGCACATGACAAATCTACACCTCGTTGTCACCTCGGCTATTTTACCAATCCATGCAGTTTTTTGTTATCTGCTGTTAATTGTTCTACCTTTTATAAGATTACATTACGCCTTGAGAACATACAAGCTAGGAATGGAAAAGAAAAGGAATGGCTGGAAATCACTTTGGGAGACAGAGCTTTTAGGTTGAGGCCCCGGAGAAGAACACGTGCTCCGTTGGAATCATGATGACTCACTAGGCCCTACTGCTTCGATTACCAGTGACACGGTGGCGCTGGTCTTCGCATTCTGATAATCAAAGTTTGTCCGCACCAAGGCGTGGTCGTCGCTACCAAGGGCTGCACCGGCCGCCACTAACCTGTTGCTGCCAGTCCTGCTCTGTGCCCCGTGCTCCGATTCCCGTGGCAGTAAGCGACTCCTCTTTCTCAGCGCGGTCCCGCTGTAGACACGAACTTGCAATCCGGTGTAACATGTGTCTCTAGGTTAACCCTGATAACACGCCCTGGGAGAATCTTGCTCTCTCATCAACCAGCAAACGTTTGTTTCCTCTTTCAGTCATTCGAATGTATGGATCAAATGGCTCTGAGGACTATGGGACGTAACATCTATGGTCATCGGTCCCCTACAACTTAGAACTACTTAATCCTAACTAACCTAAGGACATCACACAACACCCAGTCATCACGAGGCAGAGAAAATCCCCGACCCCGCCAGGAATCGAACCCGGGACATTAAATTGTAATGAATATGTCGTGTTGTTTTTGTTTATTTGCAATATTACCATCCATGTACGAAACAATGTTAGTGTTTCATTGTCTGATAACCCACATTTTAGTATCTTATATCTATTATCTCTGATTCAGGACTGCATGCCCATTGTAACATCTTCTAGTTAGCTCCCTGGTATCCACCTCAATGAGTGTTTGGAACCTTCAGCATGAAGTAACCTCACATAAATTAATGCTTCTATCATTAAGACATCACAGTGCCTTATATCAAACTGAAGAAACGGCACAACAATTGCTTAGTCAACAATATTTTATTGTATACATGACCGGTTTCGGAACATTTAAAAGTGTCATCATCAGGTGTAAAGTGTTAAAACGAAAATGTTGTCTTAACACAACAATGGGAAGGGATCCTCATGTCTGAAATGTCAGATAAGGTGCTACGAGTTTAAAATTTCTAAGATGAATTAAAAGAAAATTAAAAGAGAGAACAGGGCGTTACTTACAAATAAAGTAACTTAAAACCTTTTGATGTCATACTCACCCCAATGTTGACATGACAACGTTGCGGTAAGGGAGGAAGAACTCACACTATTAAGTGATTTTATTTGAAAGTAATATCCTGTTTTCTCTTTTACTTATTTTTCTTCGTATTAGAAAATTTAGCCGCATAGTTCCTTATCAGACATTTCACACTTGAGAGTCCCCTCCCATTGTGGTGTAAGTTAATACTTAAATTTTTAGAGTTTACACCATATGATGGAATTTTAAGTGTTCCGAAATCAGTCGTGTACACAACAAAATATTGTTGACTAAGCGAGTGTTGTGCGGTTTCTTCATTTTACAAACTGGACTTACAGGGCTGAGACTGCCCCAGAAGAAGAACTTTTATTAAACTGCAAGCGAAGGAAGACTACATTTTGTTGCCCAAAGCTTGTGCCGATACGTTAATTTTCGGCACTCAACGTTTGGCAGACATTACAAATTGTTTTTCGTTTCAAAATCAGCGATTCGCTGCCATATGTCAAAGCATTTGCAAGTCATTAACGAATTTATACAGTGCAACAGTTACTAGGAATTATCACTGTGACGGAGCCATAGTTTATCGGAAACTTTTGACTCAGTTTCAAAAAAGACTCCACTGCCATTCCCGAGAAACGAGGCATTGATTCATACCATGTTGGTACATAGGAAAACTTGTGCGTCAATGTTACAGCTTCCTCTGTACTTCAGTGGGATAGTAATAAATTAGAAATCGAGGTGGTGGCCAGGAAGATTCTATATAAATGAGCTGAAACATTATGATGACCTACTAAATAACTTGTTGGACCACCTTTGGAACAGCCCATCAGCCTCACCATTTACTAGATATTCGTTTTCAGTCGCCGGGGCTTAATAATCTGCATTTTGTGAAAGGCGCTAATATCAACTGATTTGCCATCTTCAGCCCGCAACGTCTCTACGAAGAGCACTCATTCGTCTCTCCTCTCTTATATACTTTTCTTATCATGTCACGTGCACGCGTTGCAACCAGATGGCATTCGGTTTGATGTGAATAGTGGTCATAGTGCTTTGGCTCATCAGGGAAAATGCCCAAAATTACCGCAGCAGTTCCAAAGAACGTTTTAAGGTCCTTAAACTGGAAAAATCAAGAAGAAATTCGTGTAACTGAACATACAGTGATGAGCCAAAACATTATGGCCACCTGCGTAAATAGCTTGTTTGTCCGTCTTTGGAACGAAATATATCACTGATTCTGTGTATCAGGGATCCGACAGTTTGTTTGTAGGTTTGTGAACGTATGTGACATTAGATTTCTACGGACGGGTCATGTAATTTGCGTACATAATAGGCCGCTGATATGCGTACGCTGCGACCCACGTGGGTTCCATAGGATGTACATTACATGAGTTTGGTGGCCGAGACATTGGCGCCAGTTCACTATAATGCCCCTCAAACCACTGTAGCACGGTTCTGGCTGCGAGACACGGACAGTTACACTGCTGTAAGATGACATCGCTGTCGGAGAAGGCATCAAGCATGAAAGGATGCAGGTGGTTCGCTGCTGTCAGTATGTCTTCGATTACAACCACAGATTACAGGCAAGAACAGGAAAATGTATCCCACAGCATAGTACTGCTCCCACTAGCCTGCATCAGTGGTGCGCTGCACTTTTAGAGCCATCATTTACCTCGATTAAGGTGTTTCAGAAGATGACCGTCGACCTAGTATAGCAAAAACGTGATTCATCCGAAGAGCCGACACGTTTCCATTGATCGATGGTTGAATCTCGATGGTCCCGTGCCCACTGCGATCGTAATTGACGCTGTCGTTGGCTCAACATGTGAACACGTGGAGGTGGTCTGCTGCGGAGCTCCATGTTCAACAATGTACAATGAACGGTGTGCTCCGAAAAACTTGTAAATGCACCAGCATTGTGCTCTTTCGGCAGAGACGCCACAGATTACCACCTGTGCTACTTCACAGAGCAGACAAGCCTCCTAACCTCACGTTCTGTGAAGAGTAATGGACGTCGAACCATTTAGCGCCTAGTAGAAGTTTCACTGTCCTTCTACCTCGTTTCGTAGATGATCAGGACAGTAGCACGTTAACATTCCATCAGATTCACTGTTTTCGAGATAATTGTTCACGGGCTCATTTTAATAATAACCTGCCCTTTGTCAAAGTCGTTCTTCTTAACGGATTTCCCCATTTTCAGACCAGATCTTCGCTAGGGTGTTCCCCCGTCCCTGTCTGCAACGCTTACATTCTTTGGTTACCGCAGCACGTACTCGCAACCCCAGCACGCGACATCCAACGTCGCAGTGAGCAGGGGTCATAATGTTTTGGCTGATCCGTGTATCTGAACCACTTTCATCTAACTAGTGACACTGACCTTTTAGCCTCAAGTGCTTATGAGCTTCAGCAAACTAGTGGAAGAACATAATAGAGAAAGTTTGAAATTAGGCATGAAAGTCAATATCAGTAACCAAAAATAATGTGTAACCAACATATCCGGAAGAAAATAGTACAAATTAACAATAAAGTCATAGAAATTTTGAATGAGTTGGTGTATTTAGGGCATATGAAGACAATGGCTAAATTAGTTGGAAATGAAACGAAAAGAAGAGTAAAAAGTTTATCAGTGTACATCATTAGCTTTGAATTGTGGCAGTGAGACAAGGACTTTTAATACTAACTGAGGAAAATGAAGATTTCTGACGAGCAATGAAAAGATGCAACAAAATGGTTCAAATGGCTCTGAGCACTATGGGACTCAACTGCTGTGGTCATTAGTCCCCTAGAAGTTAGAACTACTTAAACCTAACTAACCTAAGGACATCACACACATCCATGCCCGAGGCAGGATTCGAACCTGCGACCGTAGCAGTCGCACGGTTCCGGACTGCGCGCCTAGAACCGCGAGACCACCGAGGCCGGCCCTGAAAAGGTGCGTTTTGGGATAGATAAACGAGTGGATAAGAGAAGTAACTGGCGTGAAATACACAATTATGAATTTAATAAATAGAACAAAGAATTGGCGGGGGTGGGAGGTGGGAGGATGTGGAATTCGCAGAATTATCTTGAAGCTGCACAGAAGATGTCCACGTATTACATAATGGAGCATGACACAAGGCAGCCAGGTTTAAATGATTAAAAAGAAATTAGCTGGTAAGAAAATGATTCCTTCTCATGTTATAAAATCATATTTCAGCTGCTTGGTGAACTACCTATGTTTTCAACAATGGTCACTGCTACTGTGAAATTTGAAAATTAAGTAACAAAGAGGCAAACTTCGAGTCGCTCCAAATGAAAAATGGGAGTCGCTAACAATTCACATTTGTAACTTTTAGGTAACTGACTGATTTGTTGCTTACAAACTGGGTCAGTAAAATATCCACTTAAATTATTTTTAATTCTTATGCTGAAAAACTGTGTTTGTAATTATCCTACTAATTGAAGGAAGCCTACAGACAGGACACTGTGTTCGAGATGGTACTAGTAGTGCATTATCTTTCATAAATACATAACGTACACTTTCTAGTTACTATTAAAATGTCAGATATCAAGATAGATCAAGTACATTTTCCACCATGTTACTGTTCGCAGAATTATCTTTGTAGTCGCTTATTTATTGACAACAGTATTCCGTAGTGTAGAACGTGTCACTTCGTATAAATTCTTCACTACAGTTGATTTGAGTAGATTTTTCGGAGGAATGTCCTTTCCCAATAAGGTGCAAATCTGGTACCTAATTAAAAAACTTCAGATAGGTTAAGTTTTTCATTGCTGTTCCGACAGACGTGTACTGTGTGCAGGCTGTACATGGTGAACTAAATACTATCTCCGATATATGTAGTAGAACTTGAATCGCTTTTCACTTCCGCACGTAGAAATGGGGAACCCATATCAACAGTGTTTAATCTACATACGTAGATACTAACATACACATTAGTGTCCGTTTCAATGCTCACCATAAGGATGGAACACACGTTTATTGGAAAATTTTGAGAAGCGATGCTCAACGAAAATGTTTTGAAACCAACGCAAAATATACAAAATAAGCTTTTCACACCCTCATGATCTTCATAGGCTTTTTTTTTTTAAAACGAGAAGCCACTTTCTTAACATTCTTTTGACTTCAGAAAATAGTTACGTACCGCAGCGTGTGTAACGGAGTTAGAAGCCAACCAGCGATCACAGAGCAGTTCATTAGAGCTTCATGAGTTCGCGTCGTGAACGGGACAAAGCAGTTTGTGTACGGGGTCTATATAATGAAACTTTCGCTACTTGAAAGGGCCCTGTGAAAAACGAGTGATCGTAGGATAATGAAACTTTGTGGAAATATCTGTGAGGACATGCGGAGGAGGAATGACGAATAAACCACTGGACGACACGCATTTTAATTTCCATATCAGAGGGCAACATCTTTCAATTGTTCACCATGTTTGCGTTATAGGTTACAAACGTTTCTCAGTATGACGACCATCTGCATGCACGACAGACTGGTACCGCACTGGAGAGGCCATTTTACAATTATTAGCAGCACTTTTTGTATGGAGGACCACGAAATGTTCAGCTGTCGTGTCACAGCTCGTTCAATGCTTGAAAATCGCCCACTGCGTCCAGCATTCTCAGCAATGGCAACAGAAACTTTTTCAATGACTTGGGGCGCACTTAACCATCGACCTCTCCCAGGACCAGATCCCAATTCGCAAGTTAATTCGAACTTCCGAATCACGTTCTTCAATAACACTGCGTCGATTCTCGCGAAGAGCAGCAGCACTATTGCTGTGTTTTGATAAAACAGTTTTACGAGTAAGACCCTGCTCTACTTGTCCAAACCCATGTTGACTGTCTGCAATTATAATACACACTGACGCTTTTGTTTCAATCCTGCGTCGCCTTATGACTTCCGGCGCCTAACGCTAAGTCATGACACTACCACTAATAACAACGCAAATTCTGCAGCGCACAGTCTGATCATCAGTCCTAGAAAGTGGGGTACGAATGTGGTAAATAGCTTTCAGTCTGCACTGGCTCAAATAGCGAAAGTTTAATTATTACCATCGTCTACACAGTTCAGCCTGTCAATATGCTTCGAAAGGTTATTTCAAGCTTAGACCGTGCGCGCATTGACATTTTAAGGCAAGAAGGGTAGGAATGTTGCAGGCCGAATTACGGGTAGATTACAAAACTACGTCAATCGAACATTCAAACGCTATCGTCAGACGCAAAATGAGACACAAAACACTGAAAATCTACCTCTTAGTGATACCCCGTTGTCAACAACACCAAGTGATGAGCGCTAATTGCAAATTATCATAGATACCCTAAAGAGAATGTAATACAAAGACGTGCTGTCTTTTTTCAACCTAAGCCGTACACAGCCGTCTCCAAACGTTCAATTTGGAGCCAAGGCGTCTGTTATGAACAACAATACAAACACGCAGCATCATAGTGTGTGGAAGCTGGAGGAATAGCGGCAGGTTCTCTTCAGCTGCCAGTGCAGTATTTATCTGAAGCCTGAGATTGTCGTGAAAGAGTGCGGAGGCGGCTATATATCAGTCACGCCTCAGGTATGCAGTCACACATGTTCAGCAGGAAGGGGGCCGAGTCATGCTTGGGCCGATACCAGTTAACGGATGTCTGACGCCTTTCTCACTATCGAGGATAATTTGAGGGCTGCGCAGTATCAGGGCAACTTACTGTCACGACCATTTCGGCGACGGGTTCGTCTTTCTAGAAGATATTGTTCCAGCACTCAACACCCACATTGCGAAATCCTTCCCACAGGAGTCGGGAACCAAACGAATAAAATTTTTTTGCATCTGCTGACATTAATCCGACTTCACAGTGCGTTTTTGCGAGTTCCCTACTCACACACCGGTCCATCGTCGAAGTGTGCGATAGGCTAGAACAACAGCCCTTCGAAAACCTTGTCGACAGCATACCAAGGAAGTTCCTAGCATCCTGCAATGGTCGAGATGAAGCAAGACGGCCACGCGGAAGCCGATTTTAATTTTACAGATATGCAGACATACGTACTTTAGAGCAGTCGACGTTTATTTTTGTTATTTTTAAATTTTTGTCTCATAGTAAGAATATTTTGTTTGGTTCGTAATACTTATTGTACCATTACGGCTCTGAGCACTATGGGACTTAACTGCTGTGGTCATCAGTCCCCTAGAACTTAAAACTACTTAAACCTAACTAACCGAAGGACATCACACATCCATGTCCGAGGCAGGATTCGAACCTGCGGCCGTAGCGGTCGCGCGGTTCGAGACTGTAACGTCTAGAACCGCTCGGCCACCCAAGCCTGCCGCAGTATTATTGCAAAGAGCCATGAAATGAATAGATATTATGATGTCTGCGTGTACTGTTCGTATTATTGCCCTTAGGACGCGCAGAAATGTAAGTAAACAGGACGAACACGCTGGTATAGTGGGTTCTTAATTAGTCCTGCTAAGGAGGAGGAGGAGGAGATTAGTGTTTAACGTCCCGTCGACAACGAGGTCATTAGAGACGGAGCGCAAGCTCGGGTGAGGGAAGGATGCGGAAGGGAATCGGCCGTGCCCTTTCAAAGGAACCACCCCGGCATTTGTCTGAAGCGATTTAGGGAAATCACGGAAAACCTAAATCAGGATGGACGGAGACGGGATTGAACCGTCGTTCTCCCGAATGCGAGTCCAGTGTGCTAACCACTGCGCCACCTCGCTCGGTGGTCCTGCTAAGAAACTCGTTGATAAAGCAGAATAAGTAGTAACCCTCGATTGCAGTGTGATCATAAGGAAGTTCGTTAGCTGCTAGATTGTATAACAAAAATTCTTGATTAATTCTTCTCGTTTTCAGTCCGTTTTAATAGCAAGTCATCATAATTTTCGTGAAGAAACATGTCACCCCCAAATTTGATTTTTCTATCATCGATAGTAATGTTTCGTCTGTTATTATCTACATGATATTGCCAAAACATTAATCGGTTAAGTCTGAGCATTAATCGTCGTGTAATTCTGACCGTATGATAGAGGATTTCTATTTCAATAATGGAAGAGATTTGTGTATGATCTGGAATGAGCGGTCCGTGTATAGCAGCGGCCAAGTAGAGTACAGATGGCAGCACTGGCGTAAATAGTTGGCTGCCCTGTTATTGCGTGCGTTTGCCGAGGAGCTGCGTCCACACTGTACTGCTGGCTTTCGCAGGAGGATGTCGGCATCGCAGACAAGGGTCGAAGTAGAGCCGCAGGCAGGCAGCAGCAGCGGTGTGGGCGCTGCGGAGCTGCAGGAGCGGCCGACAGCTGTGCCCTCAGCTGAGCAGCCAACTCCTCAAAGTCAAGAGCGCCGCGTTCGCTGCCCCCAGTGCCACGAGTTGGTGGTGGAACAACAGCGATTCTTCGTCGACCAGTTCTACATTGACTGGTGGAATGTTATCTGCAGTATCGAACGTAGTGGTGAGTAATCGCCAATGCCATTATGAGAAAAAGACTTGATGTCTCAAATGCCGTGTTTTTGCTGTCCAAATTGCTAATGTTCTTTCTTTCAACCGTGTTAATGGTTTTCTATCGTATGTATTTTTTAGCTGAAAATTGCATTTGAAAGTAGTGCAGTTGTAGAAAAAGTCACCAATTTAAAGCGAAGAAACTAGAATAAGTTGGAAAAAGCAAGGTGTAATGTAATTAACTTCAGTAATTTTTCTCAGGGAATAGTTTCATTGCTTAGAACGAAATACTTAGGGGAAATACAATTTTTAAATTGTTTAGATTATCCTCATTTGACGTCGTAAGATGTCAATAGTATTTTTAAGTACACCATTTCGTTTTTTCTTCCTGACTTTTTATAGATCTTCTGTGAAATCAACATGGCCTCTCTATGGCAAGCATACTGCGATACTCGCATACTGTTTCTGGTTGTATTTTTATTATATTCTTTAGGAATTATATTCCATCGAACTAGATATTCTGTTGAAGTGCGGTTCTTTAGCATTTATTGATACTTTATGTACACGTACTGTCGTCATACAGAAAAAAATGCGTTTCTTCCTGATTTCTGTATTTTTTCCGAAGTTTGCTGTAACACAGAAACGAATTTCTTGTTAAATTTTTCACAAATAGCAATTATGATTAAGAAACTACATCATTATTTGAATTTTACCTGTGGCTTAGGCGTCCTAACCCAGCTTGTGGCGCAACAAGACACGGGACTGGAATCCGGGCGGAGAGTGGTTCAGATCCATATCACGCCATCCAGAATTCTTTCCCGTAGTTTTCCTAAATCACTTAGGGGAAACGCCAGAATAGTCCCTTTGAGAGTGAAACAGCAGACTCCTTTCCCCTATCTGAGGTTATGCTGCGTACCCAATGACGTCGACGGGATGTGAAGCCATGTCTTCAATCCTTTTTAGTCGCATTCTTAGATACTGTCATAGCTCTGATTACTGTACTTCAAACACCAAGATGACGCTACGAATCCGTGAAAAACTGAACTGCATTAATGCGAAATGACTTGCCTGTTTACTGCGAAACTGGGTTCGAATTGTTGGTTAGTTTCACCCTTACAGCTTTGTCAAATGTTTACGCCATGCGGCAGTAAGAAGCCGTGATGTGTAACTTTACAGTATCTGATAGACACAATGTTTCTACCTTAATAGCATTGACGCATTGTCTACAGAAGCCCTAGGAAACAATTTTGCACAACGCACCTCAGTCCTTCATGTTTTATCTTATCTGTTTTACAGCGTGGCACTTTTACCTTGGTCTTTTAGCACCTTAATAAGCGTTACTAGATGCTGACACAGCTGTGAGGCTTTATAGTAATGAGTCAGTTTTACGCATAGCCACCGCTGGAAGACTGAGCAGGACGAAGACTGTAAAACTCAAACCTGCGAATCCTAAATTATCTACAGCGAATGCGGGTGAATTGCTGATCATGTTTTTTTTTATAGACCCATAACATGATGTACCTGTACTTCAATTAGTTGGAATGTCACCCGTTGTACCTAACCATCCTCTGTCTTAAATTTCTTCGTTCAACCGATAACGGCTCATGCTCATGAAAGTAACGTTTTATACCCTGTCAGCACGATAAATCTCTAAGAAGATGATTTTCTAAAAGATCGTCAGAAATAAAGTTTCTTCTAGTCATTATAAATGCATAACAAAGCTAATAGAAATTGGTATCATATCAATTCTGCGTTCTAATATGGCTTTCCGCCAGACAGCATGCCGTTATCTTTTGTTTCTATCTACATTTTTGGACACCTTTAGGATTACAACGATATGTAGTTCACTGTTCTTACTACATAACAAAACACAATAGATGGCCTTTCCTTAATTGCCATGAATTTTGAGACGTTGTGGAGCGCTGGAGACACACGTCTTGGAGATAATTTCCGTGCAACGTAATGAGGCGAGGTACTGGAAGCATACAAGTAGCTTTTGATAAGTCGTTTACTACTAGTTACCTTTTACTTAAACTAGTCGTGCGTGCCCAGTCAGCTTTACTTTCATTTAGTTAGAGGACGAAGCTGACCTACGACAGAAGCATACATCACAGAAAGTATTGAAGTAACATTAGGATATATCTGGAAGGTATAACTACAGAAAAAACAAAACAAGTACTTTGTTGTTGCCTACGTATATATACGAAACAGAGAAGTGGTTCATTACAGCTCGTAACTAATTGTGGCATATTTTCATGATAGATGGTGATGGTGCCTGTGTAGCATTTGTAGGTTTAAAAAAAAATTTGAAAATGCTGACCAAAATACTATTTGAAATTGCGAAATTATCAGAGATAAAATACAGGGAGTGAAAGGTTGTCCACAATTTGTACAGAAGTACACTGAAGTTGAGTCTTCTGACTAAGAAGCAATTTGCAAACACAATTAAAGCTTATGTAGAAGAAATAAAAAAAACTTCGTTTGCCGATGAGTTTCTAATTCTGGCAGAGTTGGTAAACGACTAGGAATAATAGCTGAACATGATTTTCGGTGTCTTAAAAAGAGATTACGAAAGGAACATCAACAATAGTAACATAGGGGCAAACTGTGTAGTCGAATTAAGTTGAGGCAACTGAGGGAATTATCTTTAAAAATAAAGCAGTAGGTAGTTGAAGAGTTTTGCTATGTGGGCAGCACAATAACTCATAATGGCAAAGGTGTTGGTATAAAATGTGAAACGAAAGTACCAAGAACGCCTTCCTGAAAAAGAAAAGCTTCTTAACATCGAATATATATTAAAGTGTTGCATAGTCTTCAAAGCATTTCTTCATAGTGTAATGTCATACAGACGTGAAACGTTAATGGAAAAACAGTACAGACCACAAAAAATAGCTTCCGAAACATTGTGGTCACAACACTATTGAGGATTAGAATGGAAGATCGCATAATCATCGTAACACAGGTACTGAATTGAGAAGAAAGTAGTTTTACGGTAGAAACTGACTAAAAGAAGACACACATCCTGAAGCATAAAGGAACAGTTACTGTGGTGATGGAGGTAATTATGAGAGGTAGGGATTTCAGGAGGGTGGGAAGTTTCGATTTCAGTAATGTGGTTCAGATATATACGGGGTGCTTCCAGGAAATAACTGGTCCACAGCTTTACTTTCTCTTTATCTACTTATTGACGAGTTTTTAAAGGCTGAAGCTGCCGTTATCAAGCGCTCATGCTCGTTGAAGCCCGACACAAGCTGTCCGTGTAAACCGACCTGGGTGGCCGAGCGGTTATGGGCTCTACAGTCTAGATCCGCGCGACCTCTACGGTCGCAGCTTCGAATCCTGCCTCGGGCATGCATGTGTGTGATGTACTTAGGTTAATTAGGTTTAAGTAGTTCTAAGTTCTAGGGGACTGATGACCTCAGAAGTTAAGTCCCATAGTGCTCACAGCCATTTGAACCATTTTTGTTAACCGGAAAACACCAAAGTCAGATAAAATTTAACACGTATCTATACATCGATCAACGACCAGATAAAAAATACCTTCGACGGACGTGAACACTTGACAAAGAGACTTTGGACTTGAAATTAGTTTTAACTATGAAAGAAATAAAGTGCAGCTGTGGAACAGATATTTCCTAAATTGTGTATCAGCTACTGATCCCCCAACAACCTTCTCTGTGAAGGAGAAACTTATGCTGTAATGTGCATTAGTTATACAGGTATGAATACTTGCAAACTACAGATTAGCGTGGAGATCGGAATTAGTCTTAGGACTTCCGACTGTAACAACATGCTTGGTAGCATTATTCAAAACAATGCACTAAACAGAGGATGAGGTAGTGGCTTCCTATGCCTGGTTATGCAGTATTTTTCAGTGGCGGCTAGCGCTTTTTACTGAAAACTGTACATTTCACGTAAGTCGTTAACATAGTAAATTTGATGACGCTCTATTAGTACTTCCCGGGAATGAATTATATGCAACAGGCATTTATAGAAAATGCAGTGGAGTTTACGCTTTTACGAAAATTTGACATATTGAAACTGTGTATCGGATCAAGACACGAAGGCCAAACCTTGCCATCCATGGACACTGATCTTTGTTGCTGATCTATCCATGCATGCCTCATTGTTTGCGTCCTGGCCTACATCTGCCTTCTGAAATATCAGGAAGTTTCGTCACTAGTGAACATTTGTGGCACAGGAGAGCATAGAGGTAATGCAGGTAGACCACGCCCAGTAAGGCGGGTCATAAGCAGTGGCGTAATAATACAGGAAAAGAGCATTTCCTGCAAACGTTAACAGTCCTGGTCATAGTTGGGATCTCTTCCGGCATGCCGCTTTATGGTTGAAATGGCTCTGAGCACTATGGGACTTAACTTCTGAGGTCATCAGTCACTTAGAGCTACTTACACCTAACTAACCTAAGGGCATCACATATATTCATGCCCAAGGCAGGATTCGAGCCTGCGACCGTAGCGGTCGCGCGGTTCCAGACTGTAGCACCTAAAACCGCTCCGCCACTCCGGTCGGCATGCCGCTTTATTATCCGCAAATTTTGTTTAAAGCTTGCTGTACGCAAATACAGGTTACGCAAGCTTTCAGAGGGATTTAACTGTTCCATTCTCAAACAACACGAACAGAGATTGCGATAACTGCATGTACGTTGGGCACTTAAAAATTTCGTTGAAGCTTAAATATCTAGACAACGAACACCGAAAAACTAAGGACGACAGTTCCTTAAGTTAGATTTTTACCAGTATCATTTTCTCGCAATGTGAATACCAAGACACTGCACACTAGCGACGCACAGTAATTTCTTGTAACTATGTCATTTCTTTGAGAAACAATAATGGTGGCTCCAGAGCATGGTGGAACAGTTGTGAGAGAAAAAGGCAAGGTACAGTACCGCAGAAATGTAAATTGAGCATATTACCTTCGCTTCCGCTTGTTTCAATAATTTGATAAATATAAGGGGCATTCAATTGAAAACCGAACACCTGCCATTCCATGGACCCATTCAAAAGAAATCACCAGACTCGTTAAGAGATTTATTTCATTGTGAGATGAGACGATCAATTCCTGTATCATAGAACCATGTTGGCCGCTGACCGATCCACAAATGCACACACTCCTGCACGTCACCGTCAGATTGAAACCAATGCCCACGCATGACACTCTTCGGGTCGACAAAGATGTGAAAATCACCCCATTAAAAATCGGGGCTGTACGGATGACGTTGCAGGGTACCCCACCCAAATCACTGAAGCGTAATTTTCGTCCAGTTATTAGTGGGGGGGGGGGGGGGCGTTATCGTGCAACAGGATGCTTCGGTAGGATAGCACTCTCAGGCGTTTAGACTTCATAGCACTTCGCTGTTTCTGCTAAGTCTCTTCAAAAAATGGTTCAAATGGCTCTGAGCACTATGGGACTTAACTTCGGAGGTCATCAGTCCCCTAGAACTTAGAACTACTTAAACCTAACTAACCTAAGCGCATCACACATCCATGCCCGAGGCAGGTTTCGTACCTGCGACGTAGCTCCTAGAACCGCTTGGCCATTTCGGCCGGCAAAGTCTCTTCATAGCGCTGCGCACTGATTGTCGTTACACACATGAGGAATTCGACGAACAGAGGGTCCCTGCAATTGGAGGACACCATAACCTTGACGGAACTTGTGTACAACTTTGTTTCCTTGGTCGGGGGAGATGTATGTTTCCAGTTAGCTTTACCGTCTACCGTCGGGTCGTCGGTCGGAATGCTGTCGAACGGTTTCATCCTGTTGCACGACAAGGCCCACCCCTACACTGCGAAGCAGACGATGGCTATGCTTCAGTAGTTGGGTTCGAAACACTGCAACATGGTCTGTACAGTCGGGATCGTTCACTGTTCGATCTTCATGTCTTCGGCGGCCTGAAGAAAGACATGCGTGGATAAGGTTGCAGTCGGACGAGGGAGTAAGAGTGGATGCGATTGAAGATCCGTCAGGAGTCGACCGCACTCTATGAAACAGGAAGAGATAGTTTCGACTTCCAGACGGATAAACGTCTTAACGCGTGTGGCGGTGATTACTTTTGAATGGAACCATTCCATGTTCACGTTGTGTTAGGCGTTCGTTTTTCATTCGACTGCCCCTCATAGCTTTCTTTTCGGTCCACTCTCTATACGAAAACGTAAGCCGTTAACTGGTGAGAATGATCGCAGGGAGTGTTAAAACGAATGAAAAATCTAATGAGTACAGAATACTAATTCATAGTAAACTGAAGAAGTCGAAAGTAATGGATTAAAATAAAAATGAGCTTAGCGATAATCGTAACTGCAACATAATGAAGGAACTCTGCTACCTTGGAAGCAAAAGAACACATGATGGATGAAGTAAGAATGTGAAAAGTAAAGTATCACATATGAAGAAGAAATTCCTATGATGTCGGAAGGATGCTGAAAATCAGGTAAAGTGATAAGAAGTCATGAAGTTATCTGCAGAACTGGCGAGGAGAAGATAGTGTTGAAAGCATTGTAAATAAGACAGGATGATAGGATTTGTGTTCGAACATCATGGAATAATTATAGTATTAGGGAGCTGCAAAGGGTTAAAACAGTAAGGAGGACAAAAATTTAAATATATTTGACAAATAATGGAAGTCGTTAACTGCAAGAGCTACTTTGGGCCGAAGAGGTTGACACACGAAAAACAGTTCATGACGGGTCACATCAAAACAGTCAGAAGACTGATGAAAGGAAGGTAACGCCAACTAATACCTTATTGGAAGGGGGAGGGGGCAAAATAAGATGTCGCTTGCGTGAAAAAACGTCGTGGAAATGGCCTGATGGCAGCTTATGTATTATATTAGTTAGTTACATGTTCCGTGGATCATTTAGCACGATGGATCATAAAAATGTGTAACATGTGACTTTACATTTACATAGCATATTAATTTGTACATACGGTTACATTCTGAACATTTCCAAGTTCTTTTACAAGAAGAAAAAAGTGATATACAGGTGTCAGTAATTCCTATCCACCAGCTTTCACACATTTCAATAATATGAATTATTTTACAGAATAGGAGTTTTCAAGGAAAAACTTTCTTAGTTTGTTATCAAATTTTACTTTTCTGTCCGTCAGACATTTTATACCACTGGGGAAGTGATAAGTTTTTGTTGCAGCATTGTGCGCCCCTTTTTATGCTAAAGACAACTTTGTGGTGTAGTGAATGCCATTTTTCGTTCCGGTATTGTAATTATGTACTCCATTGTTCCTTTTCGACTGTAGTGGATTATTTATAACAAACTTTATTAGGGAATAAGTAAACTGGATCAGTAAACAGAACGCCCAACACCTTAAATAGAGGTCTTGCAGTATGATCGTGAATGGGCACCACATATTATTCTTACAGAACGTATTTACGCAATTGAGGATTTCTTTCTTAAAGAGGAGTTACCCAGAACATTTTTCCATATGACATTATTGAATGAAGATATGCAAAATGTCAACTTACTGATTTGTCTCTCCCCCCCCCCCCCCCCTCCCCACATTAGCAGCGATTCTAAGCACAAATGCGGCTGAACTAAGTTGTTTAAAAAGTTCCAAAATATATTTTTTCAAATTTAAATTCTCATCAATATGAACCCTAAGAATTTTGAGGTTTCCCCCTTTTTATTATTTCATCACCATTTGTTACTTATCATTGGTGGGGTAGATGTGAAGAACTGAATATTTTTAGTGTCCTTAAAATTGAGGGTGAGACCATTCACAGAAAACCTGTCAATGATAGTTCTAAGAAATTTTTCATTTCTTTTGTTTCTGTATCTATGCTGAGATTCATTGGAATACTGGGTTCAACTACAAAAAGAACTAATTGTGCTTGTTGTATACTAGAAATACGATCTTTCATATATTTGAGGACCGGTAGTGGGCCTAAGATTGAACCTCAGGGAACTCCAAGCTTGGTTTTTGCCCAGTCACAATTAGGTCCCTGGAGTTAATCGCTAAAATCCCTGTGTACCACTTTCTACATTCTTTTGGGTCTATATTACGTTATCCGTTGGTTTTCTATACCAGCAATCCCATAAAACGTCAATTTCTCTACGAGAGTTATGTGATTCACACAGTGAGATGGCTTAGAGATCTCGCAGGAAACATCCGCTGGAGCTGTCTTATTATTTAATGCGTGTAAAATCTGGTGAGTGAATGTACAAATGGCACTGTCAGTAGAGTAACCCCTCTGAAACCCGAAATGTGATTCACTAAAGTTACTATTGTTGATAAGGTGGGATACTATTCTACAATCCATGATCTCCTCAAATATTTTACAGTATGATGTCAGCAATGAAACCGGTTGGTAGTTATTGACATCTCTCTTATTACCTTTCTTAAAGAGGCGTTTAACAATGGCATAGTTCAGTCTCGGGAAAAATGTCTTGAGTTAGTGATGCAATTCATATTTCAAGCGAGACTGGGCTTACTACATGGAAAAAAATTTTAGTAGTGCATTGGAAACGCTATCAAAATCAGGTAAGCATGTGTTTCTTAGAGAATGAGGACAAGCTGATGATACAGTCATATGATTGAGTTTTACGAAAGTTAAATTTTCGGCATACTGCTGTAATTTTTCCCGTGAACTGTTTGTCCCTTCGCTTTTTACTGTATTTAAGAAATGACTATTAAATGTGTTTGCTATCTGTACCTCTTATTTCTGATGACTTAGGAATGTAAACAGCAAAACAAGTCAGTACACGACATAAACAAAGAAACGAGTAACGGAAGAGTAGAGAAAGGTAAAGAAATACAGCTACAAATATTTCCTTCGAAGATTTCTGGGATACATTGCTTCAAGAATGTAGCGAACAGTAATAGTTGGACAACATCTCGCCACTTCATTTGCGTTTGAAACGCTATTCCATTTGAAAAACGTCCTGTAGGAAATTTTTTCCATGTTCGTCACTAACGGCCAAAAGGTTATTCGGAAGTTAAGTTCATGCGATAATTAAAAAAAGTGGAGTTCATGTGGCACGTTCCAAGGCATTAGGTAGTATCTCAACAGTTCTTGTACAACACAGCGGTAGGTCTCTGGCCTGATTGCCTAAAATGTTCTTAGATACTTCTGAAAGACAGCTATGCCATTCCATCAACATCATTCAAGAAGTCGAGGAGATATTCATGTGACATTAACTCTCTAATTTGTGGACCCAAAAATATTCCTTTCCTTTTTACGTCACTGATCCGTGGAAATGTCCCTTCCAAGCAGGCGAATCCACCTCATGTTACGTACACGATTATCGCGAAGTATTTTATAAGACATAGTTTAATGTGAATCATTTATTGTGACAACTTTGCAAAGGGTGGTGCACTGTTGGCCGTAGTTGCCTCTTGCCCTGGTCACAAACAGACGCTCGGTGTCGGACGCTGCGGCGTCCTTGCGCCTGCGTCATAGCTAGACTTGTTTCGCACGGATGCTTAGTCCAGCCTGGTACAGAATGGATAGCTGTTAGAGGCTGAGGGAGTGCACTCCATCCCACTCCATGCCCCTTCTTCCCTGGACCACCTCATCTGTGATGTGGTGTAGGCAGCAGGCGTTGAATCCATTACTGCCGCTCTGGTCGCCGTCTTCCCTTCCATACTCAGGGGTGCAGCACCTAGTACTGCACTGCTCCTGGTAGTTCATAAGGTCTCACATCAGTAGTGGGTGGTGTGACACAGCGTGAAGTTCTTCTGTGGAGTTCATCTCTGCGGCAGTCCACGGCTGGCTTGTACTGCGCTGGTTAATCTGAGACAAGACTTACTAAAGTAGCATGGTTATGGAACAGAATGTGGTCGACACGGACTCCATCGTCCCATTGACGTGAACCGTTCTCCCATACTTGGAGCTGGGGCTCCGGTATTTAGAGCTCTCTGTAGTTCTGTTACGTGCGGTTTAGTAGCGATGACCGCATGTGACATTATTTTGCTACCCTTGCTTTAATTCTCTCTTGGCAGCTAGTTAAATTGGTCTAAGAGCGTTTTTCCTAACCGTGGCTATTGCGTCTTGCGGCATTCCACCGCGTGAACGAGCGTGCGTGTTATTTCGATTAGTCAGTGTCGTTCCCTGTTTTCCCGCTGCGTGTGCTATCTCCCTCAAGTACTGCAGAGTTGCTGACTGTGCTGCCCGTCTGTCTTGCATCACCGTGCTTCCTGGTTCGCCGCTAATCGTGGCGTAAACAGCCGCCCTACGTAAAAGTGATTGAACTCCGTTAAAAAATTTAGAACTAGTAACCCGTATTACTTTGTGCCGTAATAGTATGGAACAACGATTTCTTACGAGGAAACAGACCAACTCAACATATTGGTCTTTGACATGTGAAATTACGTGCCACGCTGTACTATCTCTGTCACCACAATGCTCTCTCTTCCTCACACAGCTACTGCCAACCAAATGTACACTCGGGGATTGCAGTACCTCACAGTCTCCTCTCACTGACTGAGAATCACTGTAGTTATGAAACTGAAACCCAGTTTATGTCCAAGATGTGGCAGGGAAGTGGAGTACTTCATTTAGAGGAGGGTGCCGAAATAATTTTCTGTCGGTTCGTTGGACATTACTCATCACACATGCGTTGGAAGTACTTTGCCATCTGTGGAATTGGGAGGTTTGCTGCTAACGATTGCATATAGATAGCGCTACGTCACACCCAGGCATGAGGGAACAACGGAAAAATGGTTAAATGTGTGAAAAATTACCTGCCACATCTCCCTCTCTCAAGATTGCATCATCAGTCTACCTCGTTACTACCCCCCCCCCCCCCTCTCAACCAATTACTTCATTTAGTTTGTCATCCTTCATTGCAGATCCCTGTAAACTAAGATGCAGATAGTTCTCTTTTCTAGGAAAGCATCCAAGACAGCAGTCAACTAACATGTAATCCTGTTACCTCAGTAGACATACGGCAACTGTTCTGAATGGTATTTGTTAGCTGACACTGCATCTTTGTGATAGGTAGAGAGTACAGAGAAGCACATTGTATATACTGTTTGAGTTTAAAACATGTAAACAGTCTTGCACAGGTGAAATACTTGATCCATTCTGTAGATTTATATTACAGTTCTAAAGCTGGTAATACAACGCTGTTTATCTAAGGAGGATGTAAAGTTTATCGTAGTCACATGTTCGGAAACTTCATAAAATCTATAAGGAGGTTGCCGATAACCTTGGGGTCACACCTTAGATTACATAAGATTAGATTCCGTTATCGTTCTATAGACCCAAAAATGAGATCATCGTGGTTGTGAGACATGTCAGAATGTATAGTACAAAAGACAGGGAACATTTCAATTCAATGCTCACGTCCCTGATTGTCACAACACGTTCAAAATATGTGAATACATTACAGTCAACTGGAACTGCTAATATTTACTGAATTAACACATTGTCAGAATGAAATATAGTTATGCACTCTTAATAAATTTATAATACACGAAATACCTAATGTTGACTGATTTGACAAAGTGCTGTCAGAACTGAAATGATACACATTTTCACGCAAGCTGGGCTAACATTGCCTGTTAAGATAGTCATATGTAGAGTACAAGCAATTGCCTACCAAAAAGTCTTTCAAAGTCTGTTTAAACTGTGCTTTATCTGAAACCGTATTTGCAATGGTTCCTGGCAATTTACTGAGAATGTATGATCCTGAATATTGGTCCTTTTTATGGACCAAGGTATTTGATTTTGTGTGTTTGTTGTAGATTGTTCTTAGTCCTAGTATTGATACTACGTATTGAGCTATTGGATCGAAATGGAGACAAATTATTTCTAACAAATTTCGTTAAGGAGTAAGTAAACTGAGAAGCAGTGGTCAGAGCACAGAGTTCCTTCACCACACTTCTATATGATCTTAAATTTACACCAAAAATTAGTCTTATTACACGTTTTTGAACTCTAAAATGTTTTTGTAGGTTTGAAGAGTTAACGCAGCATATGAGCCCGTATGACATATTAGATTGAAATTAAGCAATATAAGTAGGTTTTTACGTTTGTATCTCCTACATCTAATGGAATTTGCTTTGCAAAAACAGACTTGCTAGGGCACCTCAGCAATTCTGTGGTGTGCCCTTCACATTTCACTTTGTTATAGAGTTGTAATCCCAGAAATTTAAGTGTCAACATCCTCTATCTGTAGGTCTTCATATGATATGCACATGCTGGAAGGAAATAACTTACAGGTTCTGAAATGCATATAGTGGATCTTTCCAAAATTTAATGACACAGAATTAGCTTTTAACTATCTATTAAAATCAGTGAAAATTTGATCAGCAGCCATTTCTAATCTATACTTGAACTGCTATTTATAGCAATGTTTGTGTCATCTGCAAAAAAATAAGTTACTTAGCAACTGGCAATGTGACAGACGAGAGGTTATTAATGTATACAAGGAAAAAACAGTGGATCTAAGAAGGAACCTTGAGGAATACCACATGTAATTAATTCCCAATCAGATGAAGACTGCTTGCCCCAGAGGTATTTCGCAATGACATTTTTTTTTTCTGTTAGGTAAGACTCGAACCATTTGGCAGCCCTGCGAGTGACACTATAATGTTCTAATTTACTCAACACAGTGTTGTGATACACACAGATGACGCCTTTTGACAAGTCACAGAAAATGCCAGTACCCTCTAATTTATCTAATGAATTAAGTTAATTCTCACTGAACATGTAAATAGACTTCTCTATGTCGGAACCCTTAAGGAACCCATATTGTGACTTGGACAATAAACAATTTGCAGTTGGATGCTTAGGAGGACACTTGAACACAACCTTTTCAAACATTTTTGGGAAAAAGGTGGCAAACATGAAATTAGTCAGTAGTTTGACGGTGTCTCCTTATCCCCTTTCTTCTAAAGAGGCTTAACTTCAGCAAATTTAGCCAGTCTAAAAATGTTTCGCTGATACGACATTGATTACATAAATAACTGAAGATAGAACTCAACTCATATGAGCACTCATTGATTAACTTTGTTGATCTGTTGTTGTAACCACTAGAATACTTAGATTTTAACAATGTTTTGATGGGTAGTACTACTTTTGGAGAAGTTAATGACAGTTCCATTTTAATGAAGTTATTTATAGAGACTAATCTCAGATATTCCATTGCACTATTTACTGAACCTGATAACAATCAGCTATCAGTAACAATCAAAGCACTTGTTCAAGAGCCTTGCAACAATACATAAATTATTACCAATGTCTGATATATTTTTAAAGTCCTCTGTTCCTCTTCGTTTCTGACCGACATTCCCCTGTCTTAACTGTATCCCATACAGTTTTTATTTAATTTCATGATGCAGTTATCTTTCTCCCGTAATAAAGCTACTTCGATTTCGGAATTACCTGCTACAGTAATTTCCAGTATTCTTTGTAATGTGTTACAATGCTAACATAAGGGCCATTCCTAGACAGTAGATACAGTTTCATTTTTGACCAACAAGGTACCTTCATTCCTTAAGTAATCCGTGATCTATTATTAGACTTCTGTTTAATTTGAATTATGTTTAGGTGAAAACAATTTTCAAAAGTGGAAGTAACTTTATTAATGAAGGCTTTGTAATTTCCAATTGAGTCAGAAATACTGTAAATACCTTTGCAGTTCATACCTTTCAGCAATCTCCCCAAATACTCAATTTCTTACCGATGTATTACTCTCCTCTACTCAGATTTAATAGATTTTAAATCCCGACAAGTTTCAACATTTAACATAAGATGGTGCATTTCATATTCAGATAGCCTATTTACTATTTGTTTTGTAAAATGGCAGTTGTCCCTACATTTGTCTACAAATATATTATCAACAGCAGTCTCAGAGCATTTATGTACCCTAGTTGCATTATGAATTAAAATGAATGATAGCGTTAGTGCTTGCAGTAATTGTTCACTGACACGGCCTTTCAATAAATCCACATTAAAATCACCAGCAACCGCTATTTTCCGTTTTTGTACTATGAGATGTGATAGCAATGTTCCCAGATTTTTTTATGAAGAGGTTAAAATTTCCTGAAGTTGCTCTCTATAACTTACTATTACAAGGAACTTATTATGAAATATTACTTCTGTTTCACAAGCTTCTAAGTGCTGCTCCGAGCAAAGTTCATTAATACTGATATTCTTGAAACTAAAACCCTTTCTGATGAATGTGGCAACTCCTTCTTTCTCCATATTTTCTCTACAGAAGTAAGAGACTAGCTCAAATCCTCTTACATTTAACATATCTATTCTAGTGGTCACACGATGTTCCGTGAGGCAGATTATATCAACTGCTTTGCTCAACTCTAATACTTCCACAAATAAACAACCCATTAACCTCGCGACTCGGTCCTCACATATTCTCATACAATAAGATAAGTGATTTTGTGCACTGGCTAAATTACAAATGTATGAGCTGATCTTTTCTCAGCTTCTGAACATTTTCACTTTGAATTAAGGGCTGTTTGCATGAATTATCTACATTCAAATATGCTATCTGGCTGCCTGTAATATCAATGTGAATATTATTTTTAACCTGTCTCTGAACGTCTTTGGGCTCTTTTTGTATCCCGCCTGGAAGGCGGCGCGTGGGTAGGTGGAGGAGCAGGAAAAATACGTCGGTGCTGCAGTGATGAAATATTGTTTATTGGTGCAAGAAAGAAAACATAACTTTGTACAGATGCAATGTCTTCGACCCGTCGCATGGAGAGCAAACTGTAGCGAAGTTTCCTGGCTGGCTGCACCTGATGAAAAGGGGCGAAGCAGTCCCGGAGCTCGTAGAACTCGACAGCACCGGCTAGAGGGCACTGTCGTCTGTGACTCGTGGTAGTGCCAACATTTGAAAATATGCGTTGCTATCGATACCAAGTTCTGCCCTCCCTACTCTAAAAAATCTGCTGTTATGTCACACGCAACCACTGGTACTTTACCACATGTGGTCGTGCCCCTGCTTAATTTCTTTGCTATTAGTCCAGACAGTTTTCCATTTCCTTTCTTGTTGAGGTGAACGCCATGCCTAGTATAGTCCCACCTACTGAGAGTCAACAGAAACCATACTAATATGGGACTATATACCTGATACAAGCAGCTATTCCACCTCTATATTAACTCCCCTAACAGAAGCGTTTAAAAGAGGCCTGTCAATGCGCCTCAGAAAAGACACAAGCCCAAAACCAATATGCCTCGTTGCTGAATATATCTTTACTGGGTCATCCTCAGTTCACTCATTAAGATATCTGCCTATGATGTTGCCCAGTCCACACACTAGTATCACGGTGTCTTTCTTTGTGAAGTCTTTGCAAAGTGAATCTACATCCTCTACCACCGAACTTGGACAATGTTTAAAAAAAACTTGGGACCTGGTAACCTGACCCTTCTTCATCCTGTAACAGTTGGCCAACATTTGCACAATGTGAACTACCTAACAACAAAACTTTGTTTCTGTTTTCTGACTTCTTACTTCTCAAACACGTTCTGAAAGTTTGTTGTCTTGTCTACTCCTACACCTACTTCTGGCTCATCATCTTCAAACTGTGATAACAGATCAAACCAGTTTTCCACACTGACAACGAAACTGTCTGAGGAATTCCTATAACCTGTTGTCACTTCCCACCTCTCTTTTCTGTTCTCCACCCTTAATATATACAGATCTTGTTTTGTCTTACTTAGTTCCACGTGAAGGGCAGCAATCTTCTGTTCCTGTATCACTATCCTACTATCTCTGCAACAAATCCAACAAACCCAAATGAGCCTGTTTATTTCCCGAATTCCCACGCCACTACACTCACCCACATGAAAGTAACTGCAACATGCCTTACACCAAACCCAGAATTATTAATCATATGGCAAGCCATACACTACCCTCTAACAGCAAAGAAATTTTAGCTTCACTCAGAAGGCTAACTTCCTAGACTACTGAAGTAATATATTAAATTTCTTACAAAGTTATGTATAAATTGAAGGCGGAGGAGGAAAAAAGGAAAAGGAAGGGATTACTGATGTAAGCTGCATCGGGACATTACGCGCCAACAAAATGTGTACCAGAGCGGGATTCGAACCGGGGATCTCCTGCTTTCTAGGCATGTGCGTCAACCATTGCACCACACGGGACAGTGTTACAGCACCTACACAGACTATCTCAGCACACACCACGGCCAGCGCGTTTTCCCACAGTGTCATCTGTCCGCAGTCCCTGCTCGCTACCCTGATTCCTACAGGAGGTTGGACGTACTTTCTGCATCCGCACTGCAGAAGGTCGATCCATTGCTAATAGAGGAGAATCAAACTATATGAATGTGTGGTGTCTGTCCTTTCCGATACGTCCGAAATAGCAGACAACACGCGTTTATATAATTTCTTAGAAAGATTACGCATAAAGTTTGAATACTGATTCAAACGTTTTGGAGAAATAAAACTGATGAAATCTGTAATGTTTACATGTCGAAACAAAAGTAGACAAGGAACTCAGCCAGCGCTATATGAACTTTTCACTTACTTGCGAACTTTTTCACTATGGCTATTTACTAGAGATTAAAGTCTCGTCTGGGCTTGTGATCCGAAGTATATAAATTTATTACTCTACATTTGGTGGTCATCCACGTTAAAGTCTGTTTCAGCCATTTTATCGCTGTCCACGATCAATTACTGTTCCCTGGTCCCCAGTGCTTCCATGTCGACTTTCTCGTATTTCTCTTGGTGTTACAGAATCATTCGTAGGCACAAGTATTTTCCTGCACCAAGTAGACATGTAAGTACTCTCTCATTTCCGCTCAGTTTTCGCGGATTTTCTTGTATTTTCCCTTACTTATAACCATTTTCCCCCTGTTTTCGTAATTTTACTGATTGTGTGTCATTTTTTCCACATTTTTACATATGTACTGTATATGCCCATATTGGTAACATATCCAAGTGTGCCTTGGTTTTACACGGGTAATATTCGTCAACCTAAGGATTTATCTACATGCATGTATTTCGGATGAGATACGCAGGAAAGTAATCGAAGTTGATACTTGCGAATATTTTAACTCTAGTTTCGTAGCTGCATGAGACTCGTAGAGTTCTGCATGCAAAGGATATAGTGGAAACTCGAAGTCTGGAAACAGATCAATGTCCTACTCTAGTGCATCAGAGAGCGTGGCTGCAGACTCACGTAGTGGTGCAGTTGATGAAAACTCTGTCTGTAAACAGTTTTTCTGATTTCCACTCCATCGTTTGGGGAGCTGCAGCAGGGTGTTGACCTATGTAAGGAGCTGATTCCTCCTCCTGCTACCGAGCGAGGTGGCGCAGTGGTTTGCACACCGGACTCGCGTTGGGGAGGACGACGGTTCAACCTCGCGTCCGCCCACCCTGATTTAGGTTTTCCGTGATTTCCCTAAATCGTTCCAGGAAAATTCCAGGATGGTTCCTTTGAAAGGGCATGGCCGACTTCCTTCCCTAATCCGATGAGACCGATGATCTCCCTGTCTGGTCTCTCCCCCCCCCCCCCCCCAAACAACCCAACCCAGCTCCTCCTGCTGCTCCCTCTAATTTCGATAAGTATAACCTCTTATTGCTAACCAGGTGTGGTCTGCTATTTCTGTTCATACCAACTAACTCTGATACATACCCACAACCCAGCCAGTATATGTACAATCCGTCGATAAAAAGTATGTACATGGACCGCTGTTCGAGGTTAGACGGCTGACGTTGTTATGCTGTAAACACAATGCAGTTAAGCTATTTCATATGCTGGTTTTCCAAATGGTTGCCCCACGTCCTTGTCCATCACTCTGACACCGAATGCTTCACCTGTGGTCGTAGTGTTGAACCACATATAAGGGGATGTGACTTACATAGTATACAGTAGAGTGGATCCATACTAAACATTAACTGGGAATTATTATACAGAAAACTCCACCCCAACCACTACGCTGGCCTTTGCGTGAGTGGGTCTACCCCCGAAAAAATACTTCCAATTTCATGATCAAGCACTAACAGTATTCCCAGATGTACAACATGCAGGCTCCATCCTGAACAGTATTCTTGGACTTACTGTAGGCAGATCCACCTTCTGGACGCTTCTATGGTCATATATAGGTTGGATCCATTCTAATCATTGTCCGAGAATTATTAGATCAATGGATTTATCACATCCACTATACCTGTCTCTGTGCAGGTGAATCCGCCCCGTACAATACACCAAGGATGTGACGTGAGCTGGATCCACAACTAATAATATATCCAGATGGGCCGAAATGCAGATCCAGCATTATCGATTAGCGAAGCCTGATCTACCTCTTGTAGGCATGTCCGCAGCTCTTTGTCTAGCGGCTAGCGTTGTTGCCTCTGGATCACGGGGTCCCTGGTTCGATTCCCGGCCAGGTTGGGGATTTTCTCTGCCTGGGGACTGGGTGTTTGTGTTGTCCTCACCATTTCGTCATCAGTCGTGAAAGTGGCAAGATTGGACTGTGTAAATATTGGGACATCGTACGGGCGCTGATGACCGTGCAGTTGAGCGCCCCACATACCAAATATCATCCTCTATGCATAACAGAAACTGCCTCGGGACACTAGTATCATAGGCGATGCATCCAGTGTCGGTGGAGTGAGGGTGAGAGGGTGTGGGGTCTCGCCAGAGAACCCAGCATATGAAATAGCGCTATTGCGTTGTATTTACAACAGAACAACGTCAGCGCTCCAACCCTAAGCAACGATCCATGTATATGAGTTTTATCGACGGATTGTAGATATAATAGCTGGGTTGGGGCATGTACAAAGTTGGATGGTATAAAATAAAATGTCAGACCACACCTGGTGAGCAACAAGAGTATATACTTACGGAAAATAGAGGCAGCAGCAGCAGCAGCAGCAGGAAGAATCAGATCAGCCAACAAGTCAGCTCCCTGTTGCAGCTCCTTGCACGTCAGAGAGCGGCTAATGTCAACATCGAGAGCAGTTTCCCGACTTTTAAGTTTCCACCAACTACACCATTACATGAGGCTGAAAATACGCTCTGATGCATCGGAGTAGGACATAACCCTGTTAAGGGACGTAGTTTCCACTATATCCTTTGCATGCAGCACTTGCCTAGTCTAATACAGCTATGAAATGAGGGCAAATATACTTTCAACTTACTAGTAAGATTCATTCTATCCTTCTCACGTCTGAAATACATTCATACTTGACATAGGAAAGATGGATATTCTCGGGTATTTTTAGCAGATTGACCAATAGTAGCCTTATAAAATCTAGCCACACATGGTTATGTTAGCAATGTGAGTATATACACTACTGGGCATTAAAACTGCTACACCAAGAAGAAATGCAGATGATAAATGGGTATTCATTGGACAGATATATTATAAAAGAACTGACATGTCATTACATTTTCACGCAATTTGGGTGCATAGATCCTGAGAAAGCAGTATCCGGAACAACCACCTCTAGCCGTAGTAACGGCCTTGATACGCCTGGGCGTTGAGTCAAACAGAGCTTGGATGGCGTGTACAGGTACAGCTGCCTATGCAGCTTCAACACGATACCACAGTTCATAAACAGTAGTGACTGGCGAATTCTGACGACCCAGTTGCTCAGCTACCATTGACCAGACGTTTTCAGTTGGTGAGAGATCTGGAGAATGTGCTAGCCAGGGTGGCAGTCGAACATTTTCTGTATCCAGAAAGGCCCGTTCAGGACCTGCAACATGCGGTCGTGCATTATCCTGCTGAAATGTAGGGTTTCGCAGGGATCGAATGAAGGGTAGATCCACGGGTCGTAATAGATCTGAAATGTAACGTCCACTTTCAAAGTGCCATCAATGCGAACAAGAGGTGACCGAGACGTGTAACGAATGGCACACCATACCATCACGCAGAGTAATATGCCAGTATGGCGATGACGAGTACACGCTTCCAATGTGCGTTCACCGCGATGTCGCCAAACACGGATGCGACAATCATGATGCTGTAAACAGAACCTGGATTCATCCGAAAAAATGACGTTTTGCCATTCGTGCACACAGGTTCGTGGTTGAGTACGCCATCGCAGGCGCTCCTGCCTGTGATGCAGCGTCAAGAGTAACCGCAGCCATGGTCTCCGAGCTGATAGTCTATGCTGCTGCAAACGTCGTCGGACTGGTCGTGCATATGGTTGTTGTTTTGCAAACGTCCCCATCTGTTGACTCAGGGATCGACATGTGGCTGTACGATCCGTTACAGCCATGCGGATAAGATGCCTGTCATCTCGACTGCTAGTGATACGAGGCCGTTGGGATCCAGCACGGTGTTCCGTATTACCCTCCTGAAAATACCGGTTCCATATTCTGCTAACAGTCATTGGTTCTCGACCAACGCCAGCAGCAATGTTGCGATACGATAAAGCGCAATCGCGATAGGTTACATTCCGACGTTTATAAAAGTCGGAAACGTGATGTTACGCATTTCTCCTCCTTAGACGAGGCATCACAACAACGTTTCAGAAGGCAACGGCGGTCAACTGCTGTTGGTGTATGAGAAATCGGTTGGAAACATTCCTCATGTCAGCACGTTGTTGGTGTCGCCACCGGTGCCAATCTTGTGTGAATGCTCTGAATAGCTGATCATTTGCATATCACAGAATCTTCTTCCTGTCGGTTATACTTCACGTCTGTAGCACGTCATCTTCGTTGTGTAGCAATTTTAATGGCCAGTAGTGTACATATAGAAAAAATGACATAAAATCGATAAAAATACGAAAATTAAGCCACTCGGAATGGCAGCGCGGTTAGAGGCGCCATGTCACTGACTGCGCGGCCACTCCCGCCGGAGGATCGAGTCCTCTTTCTGGTGTGTGTGTGTGTGTGTGTGTGTGTGTGTGTGTTCTTACCATAGGTTAGTTTCAGTAATGTGTAAGTCTAGGGACCGATGACTTCTGCAGTTCGGTTCCATTGAAACACACACGCACACACGTAAGAGAAAAGACGTACAAATTGAGGGAAGTAAGAGAGTACTTATATGTATCTTGGTGCATAAAGATTCTTGTACATGGGAATTGGTGTGTGACACCAGGGCGAAATAAGAGAAAAAAGTCGACATGAAAGCACAGGAGACAGTAATTGAGAGTGGTCAGCCATAAGACGGCTGCAATAGACTGTTTCACGTGTATGACTACCGAATATAGAGTAGTAAGTCTACATACGTCAGATCACAAGCAAAGGTGTGAACCCAATGTTACAAGCATGCACCTTATTGATTTGTACGAAGTGTCAAGACATGTGATTACAATAAAATTTTCATTCTTCATAGCCAAACAGCACTGTATTGCCAACTTGAGAACTGCAATATACAACTACAGAATGGGTCTAGTGTTTGACCTGTGCAAGACAGTTTGCATGTTTTAACCCCTAACGACCAGTATTTAAAAAGTGTTTGTTTGTACACTCTACCAATCGCAAGTAGTGGGGAGATGGTGGTGCTAGGATATGTTCGAAATGAAATTGATACCCAAATTAAATAAAGTGATCAGTTAATTACCTGTGCGCACCAACCCCAAAACCCACCGACCCACCCCCACTCTCCCTCCCCTAGATGTCATGTATTCTCCTTATTCTGTAAGTGGGTCCCATCCCCCTCCACCTCGAAACCTGTCGCCTTCCCCTGTCTACCCTACAGGAGGGAATATCAAAATTTGGGGAGGAACATCGGCGGGAATTTCATTGTTCCAAGGCTGTGCTGACATCCTTCCCCGTCCCCCACCCAGGAAATGGTGGGAAATTAAAAATGGCAGTGCCCTTTCTGGGACTCAAACCCTGGTCCTTCTGGATAGAAAGCCCAAGTGCATCCTCCAACTTACGGAAACTGTGGAGTGCAGGAGAGGAAGATTACGTTAGCGTACTTTATTTTGGTTGGGAAACTGAAGTAAACGGGAGTCCTAATTATGTAATTAATCATAAGGATAGGTTCCAGTTATACAACTATATGCTCAGTGATACACAAGGAGTATCTAAGATTGGAATACAGCTCAAAAACTGATCATCTCATACAACTGGTGCTACCCTGCTGGGAAAAAATTCCGAAATTCCACTCGAAACTGGTGGCATATGCACTCATACTCTACCCTTCACCGGTAAGGTCGCGGGGAAAAAGGATGGGCTGGGAGATACTATCTTTATATTTGTCGGAAAATGTTCCATTGGAGAGATTCTGGTGTTAGACAGGCGTTTAATAACTGAGTTATCTCTAAACTTACAGTTGAGGACTGTGTCTACTGCTTTTTGACGTTAGAGTTCGCTACGGACACCTCACTCTGCGTTGATCGACAATCACCCTGCAACTCAGGTAATTGACGCCAATACAAGCTACCACAACTAATAGAAAATGCTTCACTGTTCTAATTACACATCCAAATTGACGTGAAAAAAAAACCAGCACTCGTCATCAACAGGTTACAGTGCAACACATGGACTGGGGATTAGGAAAAAGTCATGGTAGTAAAGCAACTACCGCAAAAACCGACCCCAGAAGATTGCTGACAGGTAGAAGTTGGAGTTGTCCTCGTCGATGGTCAGTCACCTTACACATATACAAAAGGCCAGAACAAGACGCTTCACACAATCCGTTAAAAATATATCTTGGAAAGACTGGACACCCCTCCCACCCTGCCAGAAACAACAAAATTCTGGAGAACTCTGAAAATCGCTTTTTCAAACGTCCACTGCTTGGGAAACATGGAGCTCACCGCCTAATGCCGACCGCGGCGCCTGACGGAGCCTGTGACCGATCTGGTTGCAGGGTCTTCAGTACAATGCGTCCCCGACGAGCACGTGGCTGGGCGGTCAGTTCTATCGATGCTGAGAACAGCTACAAACACAAGACTGTGACGCCGGTGTCCCTCAGAACGAAAATGAGATAAAGGAAGGTTACTCTGACCGCCGGTCGTTTGTCTAAAAGGGTAACTGCGACATCATACCACACACGCCCTCCACTTCTCTAGTAGCTCTGCCAGCAAGTGCACACCGTTCTGAGAGGAAACAATTCACTGTATAAGTTGCATTGAACGTTAATGCACCGTCTATAAGTGAGCACCTATTAAAAAGGAAATCATAATCGCAGTGATAATACATATGCTCTTTCCACAATAATAGGTGCAGTCAATTTTCTTTAGTTTTATGAGCAAAATCGGTATAGTTTCTACATTTGACTGTAGGATACAGTTCGCATCTCATTATTTTGTGACATCCAATGAAGTGGGAAAAAGCTTTAACACTGCTGCCGATTACAGATGGACAGACTGCACAGATCTGTCTACACACTCCCCTATTTTGCTGCGAAAACTACCGATCATAACAGAATGGCCTCGTTATAACAAAACCGCTAGAATTTAAACACCAAAGAGGTTACTGTTCACAACATTCGCGATTTAGTGGAAATAATCACCGTTATCTTATTGGTGAAAAATGAAACATGTGGAGAGCATCGTTGCATATTGAAACAGGACAAGTGTGCAGCACTGAGGAACGCTGCCAAACGACTGGTCGAAGTAGATGACCTCTACAATTAATCCCATGCTCCAGTAACAAGTAGTAGAAACCCAGTGTTCTGCCAAGGCTGTCTCCATCTCAAGCTAGTGGTGTCAATCATTATGTGGTAATGAACAGCTTACCAGTGGACAGATGGGATAGGAAACACCCCGTTGATATTGGCAATGTACTATAATACGCACCGCAGTTGATAGCATGATCAATTTTTGCAATTTTACCAGTTGTTCTGTAATTTCAACACCAGCCAATGACACAGCAGAATGCTTCACAATTTCTGTATCATCGCTAAATCAGCACTTCACTACTTTGAAACAGCGATATAGTAGAGTGCAAATGCAGATAGATGACTGTGCAGAATCAACATTTGGTCCTAAACAACTAAGTACTCCAGAAAGCATCCTAACCAATGCAATTAGCTTATCTTCATATTTCTAGCACATCGATCATACTGCAGAATTTACGATTATGATTGGCCATCTTTCCCTGTGCGGATCAGCATCACAGATAGTTATCACCTTCGTAGGGTATTCAGAGAATGACAGATCCCTCCCACGTTGTTATTGACCAGTCCTCCCTGCAAGACCGACGCCAATTTAGTCTGCAGCTGACCATAGGTATGAAAGTGCTACACCCATTACATCCCACGTCTCGTGAAGAAATATGGACAGCCGCGCAGGTTTAGCCGAGCGGTCTAGGGCGCTCCAGGCATGGACTATGCGGCTGGTCCTGCCGGAGGTTCGACTCCTACCTCGGGCATGGGTGTGTGTGTGTGTGTGTGTGTGTTGTCCTTAGGATAATTTAGGTTAAGTGGTGTGTAAGCTTTAGGGACTGATGACCTTAGCAGTTTAGTCCCATAAAATTTCACACACATTTGAATATTTTTGAACAATTGTGGACAGCTGTGTCCATAACAGTTGTTTAGCAGAGATAATTATGCTCCAATCTTTAGCCACGGCACGTGATCTCTCCAGATATGTGAAAGTCGAGGAGTGTAGCACTCCTTATCAGTGTATAGTAGCCATGAGAGTGTGTCGGTGATATAAAAGACGGTTAAGAATAAACACTTAGTTCGTACATTATGGACCCCAGACGGTTTGAGTTTCAAACATTTCACGTAAATTAACTGTTACCAGTTCCGAAGTATTATTGCACTGTCTAGAGTCAGTACCAGGATGGTACGGCATGAGAGAAATGATCGTAGAGCGTAAGCACAAACTCCTAGCGCTACACTGTTCTGCACCTAAAAATGCTATACTGTTGAAGCCATTTGGTGTATGAAGTATCAGTTGGGGTATGCAACGCTCTAAATACCCTAATGCAGGATATATTTGTCAAGCATCAGATATACAACCACCCTGCAAGTTTCCTACTCCAATCACTATGATTACGAACTTTAACATGATACAACAGCTACCTTCTAAACCTGTTTCGGTGTCCTAGTTACGCATCGACTCTACATATGCGCCGATTGAACTGCTTATAAACCAATTAGAAAGAAATCAAGAGACTTTTGTTCTGTTTCTTAGAAAATTGGATTTATACGTCTTTTTAAGTCGCTAATGTACGTACGCTCAATCACATTTACCACATCAGTCAGGCAATAAGTAGTAGTAATATCAGTTTCGAAGGATGCGGCTATGTCCCACTAGGAAATAGAGCGAGGAAAAGAAACGACATGAATATTTCAAATAGCTGATACATTTCGGTACCACTGATACCCTGCTGCACGAAAACTCACACGAAGAAGCATCACAATCAGTAGCCAAAGGGGATGCTACAGTCCTATTGCTCTTTACAGTAACACAACCACAGCTCCGATAGCATTCCTTCTGCACCAGTAAGTTCTGGTTTGATTTTAGGTAGTTTTGCACATGTGTAGGGTAGTGTAGCTATTTTGTAATGACAACAAATATCTGGAGTACACTTCCCCTACCATCCCACAGTATTATAGGTGATTAATGTGACATCGGTTCAACTTTCCTACAGTACACTCCAAGGAATGGCTTAAGTCTGATAAACGCATTGGTTCTTCTCTAGTGCTGTAATATCTACACTCCTGGAAATGGAAAAAAGAACACATTGACACCGGTGTGTCAGACCCACCATACTTGCTCCGGACACTGCGAGAGGGCTGTACAAGCAATGATCACACGCACGGCACAACGGACACACCAGGAACTGCGGTGTTGGCTTTCGAGTGGCGCTAGCTGCGCAGCATTTGTGCACCGCCGCCGTCAGTGTCAGCCAGTTTGCCGTGGCATACGGAGCTCCATCGCAGTCTTTAACACTGGTAGCATGCCGCGACAGCGTGGACGTGAACCGTATGTGCAGTTGACGGACTTTGAGCGAGGGCGTACAGTGGGCATGCGGGAGGCCGGGTGGACGTACCGCCGAATTGCTCAACACGTGGGGCGTGAGGTCTCCACAGTACATCGATGTTGTCGCCAGTGGTCGGCGGAAGGTGCACGTGCCCGTCGACCTGGGACCGGACCGCAGCGACGCACGGATGCACGCTAAGACCGTAGGATCCTACGCAGTGCCGTAGGGGACCGCACCGCCACTTCCCAGCAAATTAGGGACACTGTTGCTCCTGGGGTATCAGCGAGGACCATTCGCAACAGTCTCCATGAAGCTGGGCTACGGTCCCGCACACCGTTAGGCAGTCTTCCGCTCACGCCCCAACATCGTGCAGCCCGCCTCCAGTGGTGTCGCGACAGGCGTGAATGGAGGGACGAATGGAGACGTGTCGTCTTCAGCGATGAGAGTCGCTTCTGCCTTGGTGCCAATGATGGTCGTATGCGTGTTTGGCGCCGTGCAGGTGAGCACCACAATCAGGACTGCATACGACCGAGGCACACAGGGCCAACACATGGCATCATGGTGTGGGGAGCGATCTCCTACACTGGCCGTACACCTCTGGTGATCGTCGAGGGGACACTGAATAGTGCACGGTACATCCAAACCGTCATCGAACCCATCGTTCTACCATTCCTAGACCGGCAAGGGAACTTGCTGTTCCAACAGGACAATGCACGTCCGCATGTATTCCGTGCCACCCTACGTGCTCTAGAAGGTGTAAGTCAACTACCCTGGCCAGCAAGATATCCGGATCTGTCCCCCATTGAGCATGTTTGGGACTGGATGAAGCGTCGTCTCACGCGGTCTGCGCGTCCAGCACGAACGCTGGTCCAACTGAGGCGCCAGGTGGAAATGGCATGGCAAGCCGTTCCACAGGACTACATCCAGCATCTCTACGATCGTCTTCATGGGAGAATAGCAGCCTGCATTGTTGCGAAAGGTGGATATACACTGTACTAGTGCCAACATTGAGCATGCTCTGTTGCCTGTGTCTACGTGCTTGTGGTTCTGTGAGTGTGATCATGTGATGTATCTGACCCCAGGAATGTGTCAATAAAGTTTCCCCTTCCTGGGACAATGAATTCACGGTGTTCTTATTTCAGTTTCCAGGAGTGTAGTTACTGTTTCCATGATACATGCAACGTCGTCTGTTCTTCCTTGCTGGTATTCAAACCTAGATAATTCACACTACCATGCTTCAATTCTGGCACTGCCGTCAGCATGGGAAAACTTTACGAATGTTTGACAAAGTCCTCGAATATGATTTTGGAGCGCAAGGTCGTCCCCCGCCCTCCCCCCTCCCCAGAAAATTTGTTTCGAATTTTTGCTCGGAATGTTCGTGGAACAATCTGGTAAGAAATTTCTTACAATAAGAATTGTACACAATATATTCTTGCAGGTGTTTGAGCCTTAATCCTATACCACTGTTCGACGTTCACTCCATTGAACCTATCCTCTTCAATCCAAATACACAAGAGAGAGAGAGAGAGAGAGAGAGAGAGAGAGAGAGAGAGAGAGAGAGAGAGAGAGAGAGCGCTTTAGATGTGATGAACATGTACAGACAAACAAAGGATAACAATTACAAAATACTTTATTTATTCGAGAGAGCTTCACAAAATCAAAGCGTCAGTAACGTGAGGTCCGGTTCAAAATTGCTCTGAGCACTATGGGACTTCACATCTGAGGTCATCACTCCCCTAGAACTTAGAACTACTTAAACCTAACTAACCTAAGGACATCACACACACCCATGCCCGAGGCAGGATTCGAACCTGCGTCCGCAGCGGTCACGCGGTTCCAGACTGACGCGCCTAGAACGTGAGGTCCGGCTCTGGCTCTTATGCAAGGCGTTATTTGGGTTAGCATTGATGGACGGAATTATTGCATATCCTTCTGAGGGATATTCCGCCAAATCATGTCCAATTGGCACCTTAGATCGTCAAAATCCCGAGATCGTTGGAGGGGCCTGCCCCTAACACTAAAAACGTTCTCAGTTGGGGAGAGATCCGGCGACCTTGCTGGCCAAGCACGAAGACGAACAGTGGAATCACTCGCCGTGTGCGGGTGGGCATTATCTTTGTGAAATGTAAGGCCAGGATGGCATGCCATGGAGGACCACAAAACGGGGCGTAGAATATCGTCGACGTACCGCTGTGCTGTAAGAATGGCGGGGAGGGCAACCAAACGGGTCCTGCAATGAAATGGCACCCCATATTATCACTCCTGTTTGTCGGACCATATGGCGGGCGAGAGTCAGGTTGGTATTGCACTGTTGTCTATGGCGTCATCGGGGCTAAGTTTGACGCGTGACTCACCACTGAAGACAATTCCACTCTAGTCAATTAGATTACAGGACGAAGACGTGTCTGGAGACGTGGTGAATTGCGATGGGATACCAACCTTACTGTCGCCCGCCAAAGGGCCTGACAACGTCGACGATACTTTACTCTCCGGTTTGTTGTCCTTCATGGTAAGCCATCCTGGGCTTCAATTACACCAAGATGTTGCCAGACTACACGAAGTGACAAACTGCTTGTTTTCATGCTTTCTAAGCCCTACCTTAGTCAGCAAGGTCGCCAGATCTCTCCCCAACTGAGAACGCTTGGAGCAATATGAGCACAGCCCCCAACCATATTCGGAGTTTGATTATCTAACACACCAACTGCGAAGAAATTTTCACGAAATTTCTCACGAGGACCTTCAATAACTCTCTCTCTCTCAATGCCAAGCCGTATAACTCCTTTCATAAGGCTCTGAGGTGGACCAACACGTTATTGACTAGATTAATTTGTTATGTTCTTTCTCTGGAATAAATCATCCAACTTTCTGAAATTTTAATCACTTGTTTGTCCGTACATGTACATCATTTCTACCAACATCCGTTTCCTCCGGGTAATTGCTTGGTGGTGGGTCGTTTTCTCCCTCCCTCCCTCCCTCCCTCCCTCCCTCCCTCCCCCCGGTTTATTATGTCGAATTTCTGTCACACAATCTCGTCTACTAGTTTAACACGAAATTCAAAGCTTATGTATCGTTTATTACCTCTTTTACATTACTAAACGAATCAGTGGGTATCTGGTGTGCAGGTAACTCAGAATCGCTTAGAGATTTTCGTTCAAAACTAATATAGATAGTACAAATTTCAATTAGAACCGCTGCAACACTGGTAGTCGCAGCACTTCCAGTGGGAATGCTGTGGCACTGTTTGTCGCGGTAATGTCACTGACACTGAAGCATCTGCAATGCTGTGATTTGTTCTTTTTGGGATACTACGAATTTTTCTAATGAATGTAAGAACTCAGGGTTCCGAATACTATTCAGAATACTTAGGTTTCAGGTTTGTAGCACCTCTAACGACTTTTCCGGTCACTTCAGTGTCCGTTGTGTCCATTGGAGCATGATCGCGACAGTCACTGTACCTGATAGACAGAATGTCGTGCCCACTATGTCACAAGTGTTACAATTCATTAGTATTATACTGTCCTGTAACTATCTTCTTGTCATGTGCTTCAACTTCCATTTTTTATAACAGTGCACAATAACTACTTCCGGCAAAAGAACTCAGTGTATCCAGTGTGTGACCACACTCTGAGAATACGGTGCGGGTCTAATATTTCGACATTGTTACTGCTGAATTCTCTAAAAACAACTGCACCTCGCATGCATGTGCACCACCTGAGGAAAAGGAACATTCATCAGTTCCCCTCCATCCTTGTAAAGATGTCTCCGTGGTTCAACAGAACGTAACATTCACTGTCATCCGTTCTACCTACCGAAATACTTTACCAGAAAGGACGAAATGGAAAACGAACCCCCCAAAATACAGGTACACAACACAAAAATAAACTCGTAATATTTCTGTATAATCTGGAACAAAGATAATCAGTGCATGTAAGAAACTTCATAAAGAATCTAAACATTCGATCACATGCCTACTTCTTGTCGTGGTAAAACCGCACAACGTGTCTCGTGTGCACCTTGATTATTACTGTCTTGTCCATCAACGCTTTTCAGCTGCCTTCTATATTGAAGACGACGACAAAATTTGGGGTGAAGCATCCACAGCTCATCTGAATGAATTAACACGCACCCCATCCATGAAAGGCAGTTCTTGTCAGTACTTGTATCTTAAAGTTGACAGACGATGTCATTTCCAGAACTTGGTACAGTCCTTGGTGTCGGGTTAGGAATTGTACCCCTAGGTGTTCCTCACAGTCAGTAGCTTTTTGTGTATGCTCGTTTTACATTCTGGCAATTGTTTTCACCGTTTTACCGTTGGTTCCAAGCCTTTGGTTCATCATCTGCAAAATAGGCCATTTCCTGCCATATATAAGGTGGTCATAATTAACCATACGATACTTCAGAGGGCCCCCATGGAAAACGAGTGATCGTAGGACAATGAAACTTCGTGGAAACATTTGTAAGAACATCAGGAAGAGAAATACCGACGAAGTAAACCACATGCCGTATTGACGTTTCAGGTTACAAACGCTGCTAAGTGTGACGACCATAAGCATTCAGGACAGCCTGCAACCGTATTAGAAATTGCTCTACTGCTGCTCGAAACTTACTAGGTGGTGTGATGGCTACCTCCCTCGCTACGCTTATCTTCAACCGCCAACGTGTGTTAGTGTCCTGTTGATAAACCCAGTCCTTCAGGTAATCCCACAGCCATAAGTGACACAGGTTCGAATCCGATGATTTCGGTGGCCACAAACTATGGTAAGATCATCCAATGATTCGGTTTTCTCCAAATGTGTTACGGAGTAACAGTAACCTCACTACCAACGTGAGATGGAACTCCATCAGCCGGCCATAGTGGCCGTGCGGTTCTAGACGCTACAGTCTGAAGCCGAGCGACCGCTCCGGTCGCAGGTTCGAATCCTGCCTCGGGCATAGATGTGAGGGATGTCCTTAGGTTAGTTAGGTTTAATTAGTTCTAAGTTCCAGGCGACTGATGACCTCAGAAGTTAAGTCCCATAGTGCTCAGAGCCATTTGAACCTTTTTTTTGTCAGTAATTGTAATCGTCGCTATAAGTCGTGGAAAATTACATCTAATGGTACATATGTAACGATTACCTGCTGGTGTTCGATTAAATAAGATTCAGATATCGAATCCTATCATTTAGAAAGGTTTAGACGCTTCTGGCAACCTCTCTGAATTGGAATTTTTTGAAGTTTAAAGTCAGCTCGTTGCGCACAAAGCAACCTGTTCCCAACATATTGATCGACATCCCGCTTCTTTGTCCTCCAGCAGAACTTTTCAGCTACCCATTGGTCAGTTGTTCTCCGACCGTCAAAACCTACCAACATAACATCTCCAGACTGTTTGAAAACTTCATCCCTGAAGGCCACGCCTACAACACAAGCGGTCTGAACTTCGTTGTTGTGCACAACAAGCCAGTCCCCATCACGAACTGCAGCTGTGATCAAAATGCCAAAAAGTCAGTCTCAGCTGTCCGTGCTCTCTGGCCATTCAGCAATACTCTTGCCCCCTGATAATGAAACTGCAATTATCCTGTTTAAACTATTGACACTTCTATACTTTCAGCCTGGTTTGTGCACTACACAATAACTGAGATGACTGAACTTTACAGCCCATCGTATCAGTTATTGGAAGGATGTTTCAGTCGTGGCAACCACTACATTGTGGCATGAAGCTCCCAGGGATGCCACTTTTCAAGAAATCCTGGACTGGTCAGCTTCTCGACCGTAGGAAATGAAGAAAATGTTAATATTTTTCTTCAGTGTTCCTGAAATAAACCTCTTCCAGTTGTATATGAGTATACAGCTTAAAATTGTTTATTCCAGAAACAGAGGTTAGAATGAAATTTCCATTCTACAGCGGAGTGTGCGCGGATATGAAACACAGTTTTAATCTATCAGCAAGTTTCAACATGGATTACTTTGGCAGCAGATACCCTCAAAATAAAACTAGTTTACTAAAAATATAAGTAATATACCTTATTTGTTTTACCTTTAACTTCTAAGCATACAAAAATTTAGTTTAATTTTTGTGTTAACAGAGAAATAAAGATTTTAGCAAATGAGTTACTTCCAGGAATTGAAAATGTGTGTGAGCCTTAGAAACTGGGAATGGAAAATATCAATTGTGATCTGTTGCTTAAAGTAATTTATCCAGATATGGTCTTCTCCTTTACTTTTATCGAATCCTATATATAAATTCTGGAAATAACAATTCGTTGTATAAATGATCTTCATCGAAGTTGAGATTCAATTTCTTGATTTCTTGACATCTTTAAAACATACTGTCATTGGAGACTAAAATCTTGTTCTTCAAGAAAAAAGCTTGTATGCCCATTGAATACATTGTTCTCAGAGAAATCATTGTTTTGGGACAATCAATCAATACAACGTGACCAGAAAGATTGTGACTCAACCTCTGTGATTGTGGCATTTTTCCCGGGATTTCGTGAAATTTCTCTCCCAAGAATTTCTTACTTCCAGCTGGTGGCTTTCTCTTAAGGTTCCTTATTGCTGAGTCCAACTAAACAGAAGTACCTGAGCTGTTTTATAACAGCAGTTTCAAATGGGAACAAAGTATGCAGCAGAAAACGTTCAGGAAGTGGTATGTTCAGTGTCTTCAGCCTCACGCTCCCAATTTGATGTCCCAAAGTGTCAAATCAATATTGGACACTCTTCCTTGGCGTTTGAAATACAATATAACTAGTTGGAAGACCACCACTGTACAATTCTGACAGTTGCAGGAAGTAGCGAGAGCAATATTGTATGAACATGTCATAGTAGTTCTGTCTCCACAAACACTCTAAACTCTCTGTGACTGAACATGCAATTTCATTTGACAATCCAATGACTTGTAGCTAAGGCCATGTTTCACACTGTACATTTTGAGAACTAATGCCTGTACATCACAACGAAATGCTTTAAGACCATGTTTTACAGCATTTTTTAATTATATCGCAGTTCCAGTTAGCTCTAAAGATGCATGGTTTAAATTTTTCATTAAAACAGAACCATAACCGTTAGTGCCACAGTTCATGTGAGCATTTTCAGCGCTGCATGCACTTACTTGATTCAGATAAAAGCCGCTGGGTTCTGCAACCCTTTTTGTTGTATGTAAAATGCCTTTGTGGGTTTCTTTGGAGTTTCGATAAAAATGTAGAAACCTCTGACGACGTATCCCGTGGTTAACATCAAAGTGCTGAACTGCATAAGGAAAAGCTTTTATATTTCCGCAGTTTGAAGCGTCTGAGGACACACAAAAACAAAAAGCTTCATGAAGCTTGCTATGACTACGTGTTGACTGTACGAGCCAAGAACATTTTCCGGGATAGGCGTTGACTTAGTTTATTACACACACAATTTTAGGTGTAATATTACTGTCCGGAAATAGATAATGATGCAATTCCATTTGACAGTGTAATGACTTGTAGCCAAGACCATGTTTTACACTGTGATAAATAGAGCCATCTCTAGCACATACAAGGGCATCTTGTTCAGATTTAAGTTTCTTCGCAAAAAACTGTAGCTGTTTTATTTTTCAGACATTCCTGTTGCCCCTGAATGTGTTTTAGTAGCTTCTGATGATCTACTACAGCTTCCTTTTCCTCAAATCTTATCGAAAGGGTGGCGGCGGAAATCAAACTTTGTGGTGAAGTCCTTTTTCATCAACTATGTGGAAAAACCTTTGTTTCCTAATCTGTCTTTGTGAAAGCTGCTTACTTTTTAACATTATTTTTCGAAAATGATGAACTTGGCAAACTGTGCTCATTATTAAATGAAGGACGAAACATCTTTCCCGAACGTCAGTCATTTCTAAATATTAGAAGTTTAAACTGGACGTGGTACGTGCTGACAACTTATCTACCCAAGCATCTCTCACTAAACAAACCTGTATTCTGAATCTATATAGTGACTTGGGGGAGGAAATTCACTACTCCTCTCGTTTGCATGATACGTAGATTCGGCACAAGGCAAAATAAAACTGTCACGGGCCCTTTTACCTGCGATCATTGACAACATTTTGAATTCTTGGACAATTCTGCTGAAAACTGTATGGGTGGCAATGCTAGACTGGTCACTATTTCAACACTTTCGTCAATACAAATACCAACGAAGTAAGATACGGGTATGCCTCTAGGTGTTCATTATTACGTACACTGGCTGAGAATACGTCCGATCGCCACTTTACTCGCATCGCAGGACAAATTAAATTCCTTTGCGAAGATAAGAAGTACTAACACTGGATATGGCGTCACTGCCTGTTTTAAGATGTTTAAACGCTGCCTGACATAGTCGGTCGACTATTCAAATTTTGCTTCTTTCTCTAGGAAACGGGTTAAAGCCGTAGCAGTTTCAGCAAAATATTTATCGAATTTTCACTGAAAATGATTGCAACTGTTTCTCTGTCTGCGGCAGCAATGAATTAATAACCACTGACAATATCTGCGGATCAGTTTTTACACATTTGTGACTGATCACGCGTTCAAGGTAGTTCACTTCTGTTACTGCAAAGTGACATTCATCAACCTTCAGCGTTGAACATGCTGTTAGCGGTCTCATGAACACCTCCTCCAATCAATGGACATGTTTCTTCATGTTCTTTAAAAGCTCTGTGATGTTATCTCGAGACACAACGTATCGTTTACATTTTAACCACTTAAGCACTCCATCCAACAGTCTAAAGTAGTCGGTGCATTTTCGGTGGCACAGGTGGTCACCCTATTGAATGGTAAAGGCAGTTTTCGACAGGTCTTCCAGCAATACCTACAGTTGGTGATTGCCTCTCTTCAAATCCGTTGTGGAAAAACATTTACACTGATCAAAGTTGCCCTCAGGCTCTGTTATATTCGGCATGGTATACACACCGGTGACTGTTCGTGTGTTACGGTATCAACTTCCTGCGGACAAGTACTAACATTGCAGGAGGAGGAGGAGGAGGAGGAGGAGGAGGAGGAGGAGGAGGACAATCTCAGTGTTTAACGTCCCGTCGACCACGAGGTCATTAGAGACGGAGCGCAAGCTCGGGTGAGGGAAGGATGGGGAAGGAAATCGGCCGTGCCCTTTCAAAGGAACCATCCCGGCATTTGCCTGAAGCGATTTTAGGGAAATCACGGAAAACCTAAATCAGGATGGCCGGAGACGGGATTGAACCGTCGTCCTCCCGAATGCGAGGCCAGTGTGCTAACCACTGCGCCACCTCGCTCAGTACTAACATTGCACTCCATAAGCTATCACTATGTTCAGTAATTCCATCAGCTAGCTGCTGAGCAATAAATTCTTTCATCAACAGTTGCAGACATCTTGGGACTCTGCACAGTTGCCTATATTCCAGTGTGGTACTGGCTGTTGGTATTCTGTGCTGCGTGACTGATGTTGCTGATAGTGAAACACTTCACTTGAACAAATGCGTAAGTTTTGTATCAAAATTTCCATTGCGTTCCTATCGTTTCCTGAAAGTTCTTAATTCTCTCATGTCATGATGATGCAAGGACGTTTTGCTTGCAGCAAAGGTCCCCACTTGACCTATCTATCTCATTCTTGTCTAGGACATCTAAATTAGCATCGAGTAAACTCTCTGGCAGACTCATCTTGTCCAAAAGCAAATAGAACCATAAAAGCTCTATCTATGACACTGATGTGTTTTACGCTTTTGCATGCAAAATATGTGACTTACCTAACTCACTATTGCTTTCTAATGGTTCTACAACACACACTACTTCCACTGTTAAGTCCATACTTACACTAAGCTAGACTAACTTCCTTTGCAGTATGTTGTCATGCGCATTTGTCTTCAGTGTACGTTGCTGCAGTTCATTTGGTATCGTCTTCATGATGGCTGAACCTTGCGACTTCTGCACTCACAGCCATTGTTTTGTCACGTCTATGTCACCTACCCCACGTAAGCTGTATCGTAGATACTAGTATTTTCCTACTTTTACGAGATCGATACTAACGACCAACAAATAGGCACCAATGTAAGCCAAATATTTGTTCCCTGTAGTTTACTATGCCAAACGAATAGCTTCTGTCTCCGCAAAAGGTTTTGCAATGCTTTGTTTTACTGGAAATGCCACCCATTGGTTTAGGTATTCCATTTTATGAGGAGATAACACTTACCTAGACGTGGTTTATCTTGCTTTCTGATTCAGTAGTCACACGCCTTGTCCCCTACCTCCACATATCCATAACGTTCGGTCTAGCGGCATTGCTTTTTGATGTGGCCCATACGCCCACATCTACAACACTTTATCTGAGAGCAAAAGGCACCATATTCATTTCGTCCCCGTGTAGCAATTTGTTTTCTCCAGTTATATGGTAACACTAATGGCAACGAATAGATCAGTTGTTTTCCATGCTGACTCTTCTCGATATGTCAGGGGAATTACCACTTACAAACAAATCTACACATCGAAAGCCCTGTTTCCGGCCTGGTGCTGGATGACTCTGTCCCTGCGTTCTGCGTTCGCTCATACGTCTGTGCGTTAATTTTCCTAATCCTGTCAGACAGTGATTCCAGTGACTCGCTGTGCTTTCCCCTACAAAACGCCGCCCTGTCCTGTTTGCGTTACGCTAGAGAAGTCTGTTAGCCAGCTGACGAAACGTTTGCGCTTTGCTAAGAGTCACGTGATACATAATGTATATCTTCGCGTCACCCACAAACTGTACCTTAGCCATATTTAAACAAGTTTCGTCTGACCATAGCAAATAGGTAGGAAATCTTATGCTTTGGTAGATTCCTTTTGCCGGTAGGGTTATTTTTACACCTGCGTGTACATAATATATATATAGGTCAAATGGAATGGGGCTCAAGTACTTCTGCCATAGTTCCTCGCAGGTAAATAATGCGGGGTCGGCTGCAACGTCTTCTGCCATTCGTATGTAAACTGTGAGATATAGGAGGATACTCACTCTCTGGAAAGATTTCGATATGACAAGTAGTGAGCAGTTACTTGGATAACACAAAGCAAAGTATTTCGAAAATGACAGAATGAGCAGTAAACGACTTATATACTGAGTGATAATAGTAAAATCGGTGACACAATCAAAAGTTCCCTATTTTGGGTGTAGAGCTGACTATGAACGATTCACTAGAGTTCCATGGTTGCTGAATGAGTTAGCCTAGGAGATATTTCCAGCTTACCAGGCCTCTTATTGCACTGTTCTTGGGCCAGTGTCTCAAAAGACAAGGGTCTGTTGTTCATTGTCCGTGGCTCCACTTGCAGTCCACTATATCTGACTGAACTAGCCCCAACTTTCATATTAGCAACCCCTTTCGTTAATGGTGGCTGGGGACACTGTAAAACTTGACGTAAAATCATTATGTCACAGGCTGAAACATGGGTCATGCTTGCTAGCTATTGACAGTGCACAACTATTGTACTGCAATGCTTGGCTTCGTAGTTTGGATTCTTTTATGACTCCAGAGAGTAGAGTATCTTTTGTGCAAATTGGGAGCTAAGTGCCAATGAGTTTCCATCAGCGCGCTCAGAAAGACAATACACTGTCACATTGTGCATGAATTTTATTTGTGTTTGCATGAACACTGTCAACTAAACTCAGTTTAATTGAACATATCTGACATTCTTCCTAGAAGAACGATACACTCTGAGGAATGTCCGTGAGTGGATTGCTGTTCAGCTCATTTTGGTGAGCATTGCTTCCCGTTGTCTCTAAAGTGTAGTGGGGCCATATAAGAGTAGCTACCCTAATCTTCTACCACGGCAGAAAGGTTTGCCAACAAGTGTGTACCCAGGATCCGAACTATGGAGATGGAACTCAATTATATGTTCGTAGGATCAGAGTTCAAAGACTAGCTGCTGTTCAGTACACGTGCTTGGTACTAAGAGGGTGTACTGAAAAATACTCTCTCCGATTTCTTATGTGCAAACTGTCAACACGTTTTAAACAAAACAAACCTTATTAACGTGCTTCATCTCTATTCTTCATGTCTACATGTTTATTTTGCAACATACAAAATAATTTTGAGCAATTAGTTCAGGAGCATACTCGTATAGTAAACTGTTCTGATAACGTGCTTGACGTCTTAGCAACAAATAAGCCTGATCAAATAAAGAGCATCAAAATGGATACTGGGATTAGTGAACAAAGGTTTTTCGTAGCAAGACTGAATACTGTAACTTCCAAATCCTCCGAAAAAACCACATCTACCCAAAAATGCACATACAAATTCACTTGATGCCTTCCTAGAGGCAATCTCCACTCCTTCGAAAATAACAATGCAATTGTAAACGAGATTTGGCTTTTGGCTTGAATTCAGAGAAGCAGTATCAACAGCAATTGAGATTTACACCAAATAAATTAAAGAACGACGGAGCTTATGCCCCATGGTACACAAAATAGGTCGGATCACTGTTGTGGAAATGACGAAAAAAGCATGCAAAATTTAAACGAAGGCAAAATCCACAAGACTGCTGATCTTCAACAGATGCTCGAAATTTAGCGCAGACGCGAGACGCTTAGAATACTTTCCACTACAAAACTTGGTCTCGAAACCTAGCAGAAAATCCAGAGAGTTTGTGTGTAGTATCCTCATCGCCACTGCAGAGTCTTGTACCGTACGAAGCAAGGGGAGGATGTTGTTATGAGTGGCCAGAATCCTTTTTCTACAATACAAATGCACACGTGGATTGATACAGTTCATTATTTACAAGAATCTGCAGCTTATCATAGTCCACGTTCGTGGTACAAGCTCATCAGTAATAGTTCCCTTGCAGACAATATCGGTAATCTTGGTGTTACACTAATCTGGTCGCTGTATACTGTCGTAACGTGCAAATATGGAATATGAGTTAGTGAGGCCATCTGGTCAGCGGCTGTGGCCTAAATTCATGCTGTCGGGAGGCCGTTGGAGGAATGTTGCTTGTCAGTGTCTCTAACCTTTCTCGTGATAGGCGCGCTGGATCGCCTACTAGCGATTTCGTGCTACATCTTTGCCGACCGGTGTGTTGGCGACAGCTTATGCCAGCACATTTTGGTAGTATGTAAAGTATGCTTGTGGCAAGACGCAATCAATACCTTCTCTGTTCGATACTATCGATGACTGGTGCTAAAGCAGTCAATAAACACAGCCTTTCGAAATTTCTTCACCAAAGATGAAGTAAATATTGCAGAATTTGAATCAAGCTAAGCTACGCACGTGAGTACGTGAGAAGAAGATATCCTCAGAGTAGTGAAGTACCTTCAATCGCTTAATAAAAGCACTTTCCTGATCCAGACTGTACACCAATTAGGTTCCATTCAGCGTACGCTGACGCAATAGCTCCATACTTAATAAATCGCTAGCTTGACGAAAGATCCATACAAAAAACTGGAAAGTTGCGCAGGTCACACCAATAATCAAGAAAGACAATAGGAGTAACCCACTAGATTAGAGGCCCATATCATTAACGTCGATGTGCAGCAGGATTTTGGAACATATATTGTGATCGAATATTGTGAATTACTTTGAAGCGAACAGCTTATTGACACATTCAACAGTGATTTAGAAAATAGCGTTCTTGTGAAACACAGCTGGTTCTTTACTCACACAGTGTTGAGTGATAACAACATGGTACACTCCTGGAAATTGAAATAAGATCACCGTGAATTCATTGTTCCAGGAAGGGGAAACTTCATTGACACATTCCTGGGGTCAGGTTCATCATATGACCACACTGATAGAACCACAGGCACATAGGCACAGGAAAAGAGCATGCACAATGTCGGCACTAGTACAGTGTATATCCACCTTTCGCAGCAATGCAGGCTCCCCTGTGGAACGGCTTGCCATGCCATTTGCACCTGGCGCCTCAGTTGGACCAGCGTTCGTGCTGGACGCGCAGACCGCGTGAGACGACGCTTCATCCAGTCCCAAACATTCTCAATGGGGGACAGATCCGGAGATCTTGCTGGCCAGGGTAGTTGACTTACACCTTCTAGAGCACGTAGGGTGGCACGGGATACATGCGAACGTGCATTGTCCTGTTGGAACAGCAAGTTCCCTTGCCGGTCTAGGAATGGTAGAACGATGGATTCGATGACGGTTTGGATGTACCGTGCACTATTCAGTGTCCCCTCGACGATCACCAGAGGTGTACGGCCAGTGTAGGAGATTGCTCCCCACACCATGATGCCAGGTGTTGGCCCTGTGTGCCTCGGTCGTATGCAGTCCTGATTGTGGTGCTCACCTGCACGGCGCCAAACACGCATACGAGCTTCATTGGCACCAAGGCAGAAGCGACTCTCATCGCTGAAGACGACACGTCTCCATTCGTCCCTCCATTCACGCCTGTCGCGACACCACTGGAGGCGCGCTGCACGATGTTGGGGCGTGAGTGGAAGACGGCCTAACGGTGTGCGGGACCGTAGCCCAGCTTCATGGAGACGGTTGCGAATGGTCCTCGCCGATACCCCAGGAGCAACAGTGTCCCTAATTTGCTGGGAAGTGGCGGTGTGGTCCCCTACGGCACTGCGTAGGATCCTACGGTCTTGGCGTGCATCCGTGCGTCGCTGCGTTCCGGTCCCAGGTCGACGGGCACGTGCACCTTCCGCCGACCACTGGCGACAACATCGATGTACTGTGGAGACCTCACGTCCCACGTGTTGAGCAATTCGGCGGTACGTCCACCCGGCCTCCCGCATGCCCACTATACGCCCTCGCTCAAAGTCCGTCAACTGCACATATGGTTCACGTCCACGCTGCCGCGGCATGCTACCAGTGTTAAAGACTGCGATGGAGCTCCGTATGCCACGGCAAACTGGCTGACACTGACGGCGGCGGTGCACAAATGCTGCGCAGCTAGCGCCATTCGACGGCCAACACCGCGGTTCCTGGTGTGTCCGCTGTGCCGTGAGTGTGATCGTTGCTTGTACAGCCCTCTCGCAGTGTCTGGAGCAAGTGTGGTGGGTCTGACACACTGGTGTCAATGTGTTCTTTTTTCCATTTCCAGGAGTGTATTTCAATTGAGTCCATATTTCTAAATTCCTAGAAGGATTTAGATACCACACCTCACAAGTGGCTTCTAATCAAATTGCATGTTTATGGAACATCGTCTCAATCAGAGAAGTTTCCGTTCGTAGTAACTGGCAGCAGATCTGGTAGAGAGACTGACTACACTACACTTGTCCCTCTTCCTTTGGAGTACTTCTGCGCAATGTGGGCTCCTTACCATACAGGGTTAACGAAGTACATCGAGAAAGTTCGAAAATTGGGAGCACGTTTTGTATTATTGAGAAATAAGTGGAGAGTGTCACTTACATGATACAGGATTTGGGGTGGACGTAATTAAAACAGACGATTCTCGTTGCGGCGAGATGTTTTCAAGAAATTTCAATCACCAACTTTGTCCTCCTAGTGCGAAATTTTTTTTTCTAACGGCGACTTACGTAGAGAAAAATGATCATCACTATCAAATAAGGGAAATCAGAGCTCGCACGGAAAGATACAGGTGTTGGTTTTTTGGAAATCTGAAATTTATGGCAGGATCTTACGGGACCGAACTGCTGAGAACATCAGTCCCTAAGCTTACACACTACTCAACCTTATTTAAACTAACTTCCGCTAAGGACAAAACACACACCCATGCCCGAGGGAAGACTCGAACCTCCGACGTGGGGAGCCGCGCGAACAGTGACAGGACGTCCAAGACCGCGCGGCGTTGGTTTTTTCCGCGCCCTGTTACTTAGTGGAATAATGGAGAATTATTGTGATGCTGGTTCCATAAACCATCCGCCAGGCACTTAAGTGTGATTTGCAGAGTATTCATGTAGATGGAGAATATCACCCTGGCGACGTACACATTTCTCCCAAAGACCAGCTTGTTGATACTGTATTGTAGAATATTGGATTTTGTTTAAGGAGCAACAACCTCACCCGCGCTTGCACAGTTTCATCATTATGAAAGTGAAGTCCTCCAAGATGCCCTTTTTCTCGAAACAGAAGAAAATCTAATGGACCCAACTTGGGATTGTATGATCGATGACAGTGAACCCTAGACGTCGGATTATTGCAGATGCCGCAGCATTCTTGTGTAGTCAGGCATTATCATGCTGAAGGAGAGGGTGCGCAACATGTGAACGAGTACTTCGAATTAGAAACACAATTGCAGCACGTTTTTTATCACGTACCATCATAGTTCGCTCACCGCCATGTTGCACGCTGCACTTCGGGGTCATCTAGCGGCAGCGGTTAGCTAATATGTACACATGAAGACTAAATATGTACAACGTTAATAATGTTTGTGTATCTAAAAAAAATAGTTTTCTCATAAAAATTCGGAGATACCGCTTTTCAGCACAGCCTCGTAAACTGCGAATGGAAGTGGAGAGGTAGGTTGTAATGTAACCTGTGAATGAAACCCAAGTACAGTCATTCGAGGTAGTGAATGCGTATGAGGTTAGAAGTAACTACGTATTAATACCAAATCCAAAGGCCGTATGTGTGTACGAACGTACTGAACATCAATATTAACTCTAAATTCAGGCCGGGTGGGATTAGCCTAGCGGTCTCGGGCGCTGCAGCCATGAACTGCGCAGCTGGTCCCGGCGGAGGTTCGCGTCCTCCTTCGGGCGTGGGTGTGTGTATTTGTCCTTAGGATAATTTAGATTAAGTAGTGTGTAAGCTTAGGGACTGATGACCTTATCAGTTAAGTCCCATAAGATTTCACACACATTTGAACATTTTCTAAATTCAGGGAGAACTGCAACTGACCGCCATGTTCGTATTCCAGTGTTGTTAAACACTTCAGCATATTTACCCGCAACGCATTGTTATCAGTTACAGTATTTCAGTAACAGTAGCTTGCGCAGAAAAGATTATATATCATCTTGAATTTCTCCACTATGAGTGATCTAATGAATGGAATAACCATGGATAAAGATTTCAAAAGATACTGCTGTCCAGGTGGTGAATATGAACAAGTAGTATGCCATGAAGTGAAGTGGCATTCTATGTCGTTTAGAATGACTCTAGATAGTAATCTTACAACTTAACTACAGAGACATACCTTTTATTCCTTTATGATGTTAGAGAAGCTAAAGACAGCACTGTTTGCAGCCGTTATGTGATCGTCAAATTTTATTACCTTTGATTATCTTCATAAAAAGTGTTTTAAACACATGACTATTATGAAGATGAAGTCTGCTGTAAGTAGTTTTACTGCAGCGTATTCTGCTTTTCTTCTTCCGTTTCGATGACACGAACAAATCTCCACGTCACAGTATTAAAACAATTTTTAGTACTGTTGTGTGATTTAATCCTTCACCTTTGCCACAAGAAATAATTGTTGCTCCTTCATACTCTTTGCTTTCATGAACTACACAGGATGAAGAAAACAGGTGCCACATACTCCTACAGAACGTATTATTTATCAAAACTAGAACAACAAATCCTGTAATGATATTCCTAGAAACCAATACTTGGTGAGACTTGGGTTAGTCTCTCCTCTCATTCCCACTTCAGACAATGCTGCATTTGTTTACCACGCATCCCGACAAATCAGACAGCATTTTTTCACTGTAAATCAATCAACATTTTAAACTGGCTGTGTTCGGACTGTCTCACATGCTCCTGTAAACTCTGCATATTGTCGATGGGGTGAGTATACATCAATGACTTTAAAGGTTCCTGTAGCCAGAAATCCAACGGATTCAATTGCAAACTTGTGGTAAGGTCTTATGCCACCAAACTGCTGAGGTTATCGGTCCCTAAGCTTACACACTACTTAATACAACTTAAACTAACTGATGCTAAGGACAACACACACCCATGCCGGAGGGAGGACTCGAACCTGGTGAACCGCGCGGACCGTGACAAGACTCCCGAGACCGCGCGTCTACCCCGCGCGGCCCAACGGATTCAGGTCTGGTACTTGAATATCATTACATGCTGCCAGAACCAGTCGATCGCCTATGAAACGTTGCTGTGAGCTACTGTCTCAAGTTTCGTAGAAAATGAGATGATATTCCACCAGGCATAAACTATAGTCCTTGCTTTCTGCAGGGGTGACGTTCTCCAACAGCGCCGATAAATCATCGCGCGTAAATCGGTGATAAAGCATCTGCGAATATTTTTGGTAAAAATATATGGACTTCTGAGACTGTCACCAACAATTTCTGATCAAAAATTGACATTGACGCGATACTGATGCCGCACCTCCATTATTGCTCGAACATATTTATCTGTTCACACGTACGTTTTGTAAGTAATTTACTATGCCATCTGTGAATCCTGCCTCATCTTTAAATAAAATGTAAGCTGTGAACTGCGGATCTTAAAGGGCCCACAACTCAACAGATGTTGGTTTCCAAACCTATATTTATATGGCTTTACTTCTAGTTTCTTACATTCTGAATGAATCTTACACATTTTTAAACACCCGAAATCTTTTTCCAAGATAAAACACGTTAAGTATTCTGTATATCTTAATCCAGAGATAGTTTCTATTTTGGTACTTCGTGCAGAGGTTTTGGCCCTTAACAATGTTACTCCTATACACATATCTACGAATTGAAATAATTTTTATTCATTTCAAATTATCCTTTAATATTTATTAGCGTTCTGTAGGCCTTTCTGAAACTCAAAAGCACACTTCATTACATTACCCAACCATTTATTTTTTCAAGTTGTGAATGTAAACAAATCTATCTTATCTGAAAACCACGCTAATAGTCGCATATAGCGTCAGTTGTTAGTACTAGTCCGTTAATGATGTAAATAGAAAAATGAGTGCCTTCGCATACAGTGCCATTCGTCTTCAGCCGCCTTCGGGCAAGTTTCTTAGACAAAATATTGGGTGACCCGTACCGCCGCCGCCGCCGCCCCCCCCCCCCCCCCCCCCCCCAGGCCCCGAGAAAACTTGCGCAGTAATGGAGTGATGAACATTCGATGGGGTACATGTACGTTCGATAAGGTTGTATGCAAGTTACTAAATTTACAATCATCTGAGACGTCGAGAACGACATTAGTGACGTGCATTAAATGCTTAGTGAACGTTGTGAAGGACCTCTGGAAACGTCACGGTTTCATGTGAGACGTTACCAACACTTAACAAAGACGGAAAAGGCCATCATTGTGACTCTGCATATGAGTGACAAGTTGAAACATATAATATCGATCCGCGGGCGTGAAGGACGCCACATACGTCGTCATGATCTGTTCGACCAAGCCTAACCAAACCAGTCAGAGAATGAGTCACCGTACTGTGCACCACGCACATCGTAACCCCTCCACTTACCACACCCCTCTCCACGCATAGTCTGTCGTTAACGTCTCAACACAGGTGGTGGCATTTAGTACGTCACGGCAGCTTTGCAGGCAGCGTTCCAGTCTGCCGGTACGGTTGCCAGTACAGTCACCAGAGGAATTTTTTCAGTCTGTACTCAGTATAGAAATAGGCGTAGAAGAGCCAGTAGCTGTGCTTCACGTGTGACGTCAAAATTAAAAGAAAATGTAGAAAAGTCAGTAGTGAACGTAAAGCCATTCATTGGTGATGTTGACAAAAACAGGTTATTTCACACACTATTCCATAATTTAACAAATTAAGCTGAAAGGCTTACCATGTACTTGAATGACAGTATACGCAGTTGATGGAGATACGCCGAGATGAGCTGAATTAAAATGACCCCCCCCCCCCCTTGCGGGTTCGGGTAAGAATAGGCCCGAGGTATTCCTGCTTGTCGTAACAGGGGACTAAAAGGAGTTTCAACCATTTCGGCTTTCAATGTGATGGTCCCCATTGGGGTTTGACCTCCATTTTTCAAAATTCTACAGAAGTACGAGCCTTTTGGAGAAGGACACTTTATGTGGTGTATCACCCATCCTCAGTGCACTAAGACTTTGGCACTCATCATCGTAACGGCGTCGTAACTGCACCCACTGTTCATCAATTTGGGCCTAAACACCTGATGGGTTTGCACAAGTTACGCCCATAGTGCACCCCCCACTGCACCTACGATCATGATGGACTTTCCATGGCACCCGAAATCCAACACGGTAGCCAGCCCGTTGTGGTGGGGTCGTCATGTACCCTCTAGGTTGTAGCCCCCTGACAACACAGGGATCATACTGCCGACACCTGAGCTGCACCCTCCCCACGTGAACCAAGGAGTAGATGCCCGTCTATCTGGGGCATCAGGACTCCCAGCAACAGTCATCCTGCCAGGTGGCCCTTGCTGAGGCTGGGTGGCGCCCGTGGGGAGAGCCCCTGGTCGGAGTGTGTGGTATCGGGGCGGACGTTTCGCAGATGAAACGTCAACATGCACCAGGTCGCTCTGCGGCCACATCTTCTAAGAAGAAGGGTTCTGCCTCTGTCTCTGGTTCTGGTACTTCTGCTTTTTCCTCCTTGGCCACTCCCTGGGAGGAAGGACAGGCTCGCCGACTTTGGGCGAAATACTTCCCCCCACTACTTGGTCTGTTCTCGGACCGATGGCAGGACGTTCGCCACCTCAAAGTCCATGTTCTTTGTACAGCATATCGAGTATATCTTTGGTGAAATCGAGGCTCTTAGTAAAATGCGTTCGGGGTCCATTCTCATAAAGACCACCTCCATTACACAGTGGGCGGCGCTCCAGGCATGTGACCGACTACGGGACATACCAGTGTCCATTGCCCCACATCTGGTGCTCAATAGGACACAGGTGATTATTTTACATCGGGATCTCCTGCTGCAATCTGATGAGGAGCTCAGGGCCAAACTGGGGAGCCGTGGCGCGCATTTCGTCTGGCGAGCCCAACGCGGCCCCAAAGACTATCGCGTCGACAATGGGGCCTTTATCCTCGCCTTCGAGGGGGATGTTCTCCTGGAGAAGGTAAAGGTGATGTGCTACCGGTGCGACGTGCGACCTTACGTCCCACCTCCTGTCCGATGCTTTTGATGTTTATGCTTTGGGCACATGTCGTCACAGTGTGACACTAAGCCTCTTCGTGGCGATTGTGGACATTCCCTTCGTGAGGAACATACATGCACCCCACCACATCAGTGCATCAATTGTCCTGGCCTCCACTCACCTACATCTTTCGACTGCTCCGCATATCAGAAGGAGAAGAAGATACAAGAATTGAAAACCTTGGACCGTCTGTCTTATTCTGAGGCCAGGAAGAAATATGACCGCCTCCATCCCGTGATGTTGACAGCGTCATTTGCTTCGGTTGTGTCGACTCCTTCCGCAGTATCCTAACCCGTATCCTGTCCCCCATCCACCACCTCACCCCATCTGGGGTCTATGCCTCCACCTTCCAAATCCTCCTCCCTTGCAGCCCCTGCCCCCTCTGCCCCAGGGGCCACCGTTCCTCCTCCTCCTCCTCCTCATCCTCCTCCTCCTCCTCCTCCCCCTCCCCCCTCCCACCCACCTGAGAAGGGATCCTCTTCTCAGGCGTCCATCAGGGAAACGTTACGGAGCCCGGCTTCTGAGGTCCGGCATCCCAAAAGTAACCCCAAGGGTGAGGACTTTCTTCGGGTCCAGCCTACCATCCCTGTGACTCATCGGTCTTCCAAGAATGCCTCCAAGAAGAAGTCTTTACCCCCCTCTCCACCCCGGCGCGTTTTGTCTGATGCTCCATCCGACAGTCGCTGCTCCCGGCCGTCCTCTGTTTCGCCGGGACGCTCTGCTGCTAGGCGCTCAGCTGGCCTGTCGTCGGCGGACGATGCTGCGGAATGCGGCCGCAGCTGGCTACGACTCGATGGAACAGGATCCGCCTCCCGCCGGTTGTAGCGTTGTTCCCTCGAAACCTGGCCCTCCGCGGCCGTCGAGGTGACCAGCTCATCACTCGTTTCGTTCCCCCTTTCTCTGATTCGCCATGGCTCTGTTTCATTGGAACATAAGAGGTATTCGATCTAATCTGGAGGAATTACAACTGCTCCACCGCCTGCACTGTCCGCTCGTCATTGGTCTCCAGGAAACTAAGTTAGGCCCAACTGACCGTATTGCTTTTACCCACTGCACCTCCAAGCGATCTGACCTAGCCCCTGTGGACGGTATTCCAGCTGACGGTGGGGTCATGTTGCTCGTTCGGGACGATGTCTATTACCATCCCATCCCATCCCATCCCATCCCATTGACCACCCCACCCCAAGCAATAGCTGCTGTATTACTCTTTCTGCCTTTACTGCCAAATAACGTAGCTGAAGGCTCTGCTAACTATCGTCTCGGCAAATGAAAGCGTAGAAGTCAGTGAACCATCGCTAGCAAAGTCGGCTGTACAACTGGGGCGAGTCTCTAGACCTTCCGTGTGGTGGCGCTCGGTCTGCAACCACTGATAGTGGCGACAAGCGGGTCCGACGTATAATACCGGACCGCGGCCGATTTAAAGGCTACCACCTAGCAAGTGTGGTATCTGGCGGTGACACCACACAATGCGCTGTAGAATGACGCTCAACTCTCTTAAATAGTCTTAGAAGTATGATTACCTCACTTCAAGAAATAGATTTTCGAAAAATCCATACGAAACTGTCGACTTACTTGTGCCAGCGAACGTATACACGGTGATGGAACTAAAACAGGACACAACAAATACATCCACATCAAGAACATAATCGATTGCGAAATATCTAATAAGGCTTGTAGATACTTGTAATTTGGCTCTCATCAATACAATAGGGACCCATGATGCTATTCTTTAGGCGGCAGCACCACATGTTAAAGACTAGCGTGTATTTTCAACTGACGCGTAGTGCATATTGCGAAGATTTATTTGTCCATGATACGTAAGCAATGCTTCATCCGTAAACATAATCTTGACTAGAAATCCTGCATCACATTGCAGACAACATTTTGAGAACTGTTGTAATACACTACTGGCCATTAAAATTGCTATACCACGAAGATCACGTTCTACAGACGCGAAATTCAACCGACAGGAAGAAGATGCTGTGATATGCAAATGATTTTTTCAGAGCATTCAAACAAGGTGGGCGCCGATAGCGACACCTACAACGTGCTGACATGAGGAAAGTTTCCAACCGATTTCTCATATACTAACAGCAGTTGACAGGCGTTACCTGGTGAAATGTTGTTGTGATGCCTCGTGTAAGGAGGTGAAATGCGTATCATCACGTTTCCGACTTTGATAACGGTAGGATTGTAGCCTATCGCGATTGCGGTTTATCGTATTGCGACATTGCTGCTCGCGTTGGTCGAGATCCAATGACTATTCGCAGAATATGGAATCGGTGGGCTCGGGAGGGTAATACGGAACGGCATGCTGCATCCCAACGGCCTCGTATCACTAGCAGTCGAGATGACAGGCATCTTATCCGCATGGCTGTAACGGATCGTACAGCCACGTCTCGAACCCTGAGTCAACAGATGGGGACGTTTGCAAGACAACAATCATATGCACGAACAGTCCGACGACGTTTGCAGCAGCATGGACTATCAGTTGGGAGACCATGGCTGCAGTTACTCCTGACGCTGCATCACAGGCAGGAGCGCATGCGATGGTGTACTCAACTACGAACCTGTGTGCACGAATGGCAAAACGTAATTTTTTCGGATGAATGCAGGTTCTGTTTACAGCATCATGATTGTCGCATCCGTGTTTGGTGACATCGCGGTGGACGCACATTGGAAGCGTGTATTCGTCATCGCCATACTGGCACATCACTCTGCGTGATGCTATAGTGTGCCATTGGTTACACGTCTCGGTCACCTCTTGTTCGAATTGACGGCACTTTGAAAGTGGACGTTACATTTCAGATGTGTTACGACCAATGGCTCTACCCTTCATTCGATCCCTGCGAAATCCTACATTTCAGAAGGATAATACACGACCGCATGTTGCAGGTTCTGTATGGACTTTTCTGGATACATAAAATGTTTGACTGCTTCCCTGGCCAGCACATTCTCCCGATCTCTCACCAATTGAAAACGTCTGGTCAATGGTGGCCGAGCAATTGGCTCGTCAAAATACGTCAGTCACTATTCTAGATGAACTCTGGTATCGTGTTGAAGCTGTATGGGCAGCTGTACCTGTAAACGACATCCAAGCTCAGTTTGAATCAATGCCCAGGCGTATCAAGGCCGTTATTACGGCCAGAGGTGGTTGTTCTGGGTACTGATTTCTCAGGATCCATGCACCCAAATCGCGTGATAATGAATCACATTCCAGTTCTAGTATAATGTATTTGTCCAATGAATACCCGTTTATCACCTACATTTCTTCTTGGTGTAGCAATTTTGATTGCCAATAGTGTATATGATTCCCTGTAGAATCTTTATTTAAATCAACAGCATTGCTCAGAGAATGATTGTTAAATACTGTACGTATATCTGACATATGAGTAACAGAAATATGTTTACTAAGAACAGACTTCATATCGTGGACCTTGCACCGCAAACCAGATACGTCCTACACAACTGACCATACGGTTTCAGTTTATCCTGTGAATTAGCTATTCTATTTGCATACCACATACTTTTTGCCTTTCTAATAACATATTTAGGCACCTTACAATACTGTTTGTAATGGGCTACTGTAGCTTGATTATGACGACTTCCAACATTTTTATATAATTCCCCACTTTGTTCTACATGATATCCTTACCCCACTAGTAAGCCACCGGGCTGACTTTTACTGTTAGTGCCCTGTTTAGAGCGTTCTAATGGAAAGCAACTCCCAAAGTGCATGAGAAATGTGTTAAGAAAGGCATTATATTTATCATCTGTGCTATCCGTACTATAAACATTCTGCCACTCTTTTTTCCTTAACAAGGTTTATAAAATTTTCTGTTGCCGATGGATTAGCCTCCCTACATTGTTTTTAATTAAATACAACATTTGAGTACAAAAGCCTTTTAGTGTTGAAATTAGTGCATTATGATCTTGAAAGCCGTTCACCCTTTTACTAACAGAATGCCGATCTAAGTAATGAGGAATGAATGAAAATATTGTCTATGACGGCTCTACTGTTGCCCTGCACCCTAGTTGGAAAAAACACAATCTGCATCAGAACGTATGAATTTAGATGTACCAACATCCATTTTTTTGCACCAATATACACCAAATGTATATCGGAGTCACCACATGTTACTACTTTCTGGTACATCCTATAAAGTGAATCAAGAGCCCTCTCTAGCCTGAACAAAAATGCTCTGAAGTCAAAGTTAGGGGACATACAAACAACAACAATTAGAAGTTTTCTTTCACTAAATTCAACTGCCCATGCGACACATTCGAATAACTGTTCAGTGTAGTGGCGTGAGACGTCTATCAACTCAAATGGAATAATGTTTCTTACGTACGTGGCCACTCCCCCACCCCCCAAGGAACTCGTGGAAAAACAGCCAGCTAATCTGTATCCTGTAAAGGATGCCTCAGAATTGTCAAATTATGTGTGTGGTGCTACCATATGTCAATATTGTCACAGTCAACATCTATAAGCAGTTCACTAACTTCATTTCTAATACCTCTTATATTTTAATGAAAGATGCTAATTCTTTCTCTACTGAAGGTGAGCCCTTAGTTAGAGGGTCTTCCTTTAAGCAGGTATACCTATCAGCTGACTTCAGGCTAAAAAAGGTGCGGCTCTAACATGAACTACAAGAATTTTTCCATGAGTGAGCCAACCACCGCCCACTACACTGTCACCTATAAGCTTTGCCAGCCTCCCCTTCCTATACCTAACGAGGTGCAGGCCATGCCTAGTGAAACCCGATCTACTGATAGACCCAACTGACACCACGGAAATGTGACCCATGACATCTGTCATCAGCGCCCTCCCGAGCCCCATGTTAACGCTCGTAACAGCCGCATTAAGATGAGGCCGATCATAATGCTGAAATAGTTGCACGAAATGCACATTAGTGCCACCAGTGTGAGTAGCTATCTTCACCTGGTCACCACCTACATCATATTCCCCGTCCCTATTAAGAATGTTCCCTGCTCCACCCACTATCACTACCTGATCCTCCTCCGTAAAATTCCTACATAACTCCTCAATGCTGTCAGCCACCTGTGCCAACACTGCACTATGCTTCAGAATGCTGGTGACCTGGTACCCACTTCCCAACACTCCCTGCAACTGCCGGCCCACAACTTTAACGTGCAAACTACCTAGTAGCAGAACCACCTTCTTTCTGTTAGGCTTTGCAACTGACCTATGCCTCATAACTGCTGAGGACTGCTACATGTCCCCTACACCTACAGCTAGAAGAGGTTCCTTTCCAATCAACTCTGACAGTTGGTCACATCTTTTGCATATACGCAAAGTGTAACTGTCTGAATACCACCTCTTCCTAGCTGCCTTCTTGTCAACTGCCAGTTCCCATTCCCCAGCAAACTTTGTTTATAACCTACTTGGGTTACTTCGAACTGAATTAACATAAGAGAGCCCTTCACGCAAAGCCCGATGAACTGTGAATACTCCTTAAATCCACAGATAACTTGAGACTGAGAGCCTTAATCTCTCAATGCATTAGCTGACTGACAATGCAGGGGATGAATGGCACGTAGCCGCTAAGACACAAAAATGGATAAACAATATCCGCTTCTGTTCCATTGAGGACACTATAGTGCACTCACTTTGGAGTAGCGCACCTTACAAGGATGCAATGAGTCATGATCTGTGTGACTTGATTACTCTGGCTCCAAAAGAAGCAAAGAAGTGTGGGTCAAACTGGTCTATTTCGGTGGATGAAATGCGCACACAGTATGAAGAAAGGCCACACAAGATCTCACAAAAATTCCACCACACGACATTATCTGCCTTCCTTCTAATCATTTTACCATAAAAAGTTGAGGGTGACTGAAGAAAAAATGGTTCAAATGGCTCTGAGCACTATGGGACTTAACATCTGTGGTCATCAGTCCTCTAGAACTTAGAACTACTTAAACCTAACTAATCTAAGGACATCATACACATCCATGGCCGAGGCAGGATTCGAACCTGCGACGGTAGCAGTCGCGCGGTTCCGGACTGAAGCGCCTAGAGCCACTCGGACATCGCGGGCGGCTGGTAATATACAGATCTGAGGCCAAATCTTTTAATTATTGCGGGAAACATGAGCTATTCGTAAAAGAAGTCCTCTGGGAAGAAAGTGGCAGTTGTGACTATAGTTGATAGTTGCCCTACAGTTAATATTGGCAGTGGAACTAGGAGATGGGAAATGGGAGATCTGTTAGTAATACCTGTAAAAGCAGCATATATGTAGAATTTCGTGATAATATTTAGGAAACAGTAATTAGTGCAACGCACAAATGCAGTAACGTGATGTATGCGACTTCGTTTAGGCTCTAACTCTTCAAGATTACGTAATCAAATAAGTTCCCCTTATTGCTTCAATTGGACCGATATCTTGAAAGAAGCCATTGTCGAATCCTTGATGGGATTCAGTTTCCGTTTTCGTATGTTCAGCTTCTGACCTCGCAGTCGAAGACACGTTAAACACTGACTTCTAAACAGCATCCTACTGTGCTAGTATTGAAGGGTATCCGCATTCTTTGTCGATTAACTGCTGGTGACATGGAACAAATGTCCTGTGGACAACTAGTGTACTAAATTCTCGAATATACAAAAGATTAACTATTCAGCACAATTATACACAGTATGTAGGAGTAACGCCATCTGCATTTTGTTCGTAACGAATGTTTACGTAGCGGGTTACACGCTCAGATATTGATGTGAATGTTGTTTGTTCGTCAGATCATCTTGTTACGCCACTATCAGTGAGGAGAGACATCTACCAACACGTGTTGGAATTAGTAGCAGCATAATCGTAATTTTTCGGCACCGCGAACTGTCGTTCCGCGATAGCTATTGCTGTTATTGTTGGTTACGGTTCAAAGATAGTCGTGAGAATTTTAAATTCATGGGTTCAGAATGGAGATACTCCACGCCGTACTAGATGTCAACGGCAGCAAGCGATTAACGCCTGAGAAGAACGACATATTGTTTAACAACGCTGGACGCAGGAGTGTTACCCATGTTGTGTTCTCAGATGAGTCTCTGTATTTTATGTGGCATCTCAATGAATGTGCTCTTCAGGGGGCTTAAGACTCTAGGAGGAGAGCCCTTCATCATATTAGGGGACATCAGGGAGGACTTAGCGCACCTGAAACTCATCAGCCTAAATCAGCCCATTGACTGTACTGATTAGGCTTTCTCAACAGACCAGTATCGATATTTCACTTGCCCTTAGACTGACTACCCCATGGGGTGGAGGATACTCCAGAACTGTGGGAACAAAACAATAAAATCAGTATCTGGTGTGTACTAGAACAGGTGGAAATACTTTTAGAGCAACGAAGCCATTATTTTTCGTAGAACGAACAGAAGTCAGATTTGGAGGAGTAATTGCATTTGGAAAAAATGTGAAATTGGTCACTGTAAATTACACTTACACCGCTACAAAATCTCAAGCACATCAAACATGTCAAATACTAGGTGACATACTAGCGACTTTTGCTCCATATAAAAGAGATCGAGGTGGTTCCGTGGTTAACACAATGGACTTGTCTTCCGGAGGACGATTTATTTTTATCGTTATTTATCTAAATCACACGAGTCAAATGCCAGGATGGTTCCTTCGGAAAGGGTACGGCCGATTTCCTTCCCCATCCTTCCATAATCCGCTCTCGTGCTGCATTCTAATGACCTCGATGTCGACGGAACGTTACTCTCTCTCTCTCTCTCTCTCTCTCTCTCTCTCTCTCTCTCTCTTTCTTCTTCTCCTCCTCCTCCTCCTCCTCCTAGTCCTGATCCTCCCGCCGCCACCACCACCACCACCAACTTGAATATGTTACAAGGAATTACCTTTCGCAGAGACCTCCCATTCGTGACAGACGACAGCTATGCGGTAATCTTGTACGGCAATGACACATTTTGTCCGTCGAATACAAAAAGGTCCTTATGATAAACGAATAGAGACAGGCGCTTTCATGATACCTTCTGAAACAAGTGTCCTGCCAGAATAAGCTATAGTATACAGGTGTGACGTGAAGCCGTAAGTTCAACTGCCCATGAAATGTTTTCGACGCTTACGTTTTGGACAGTGCTCGGTAGACTCATAGCGTAGAAACTGTGGAAGACCACGAAGGTCTGTATAAACTGTGTGGAGCACCATACCCAACGTTCACCGGTTTGCCCAGTGTTTAGGAAAGAAAATCTATAAGAGAACAAAATGTCGGAAAAGGTGAACGCACCCTTAGTCATCACGATAACCATTCATGTCAAGGTTGCGGCTGTTACCCCACCTACCGTAACCTTTCAAAATCAAACATACCACCTTGTATAAACCGAGAACATAAAACCAAAACGAAAGATTGTGCTAGAGACACACGCCGTCCACAAATCTCAGAGCCAGTAGGGGCCTCCCATCGTACACAGCTGGAGGCGCTCCACATACGTTTTGAGCCATGCTGTCTTTAAAGCCGTCAATAAGTGGGAAAGTATTGCCAGTGCAGGATTTTTGTGCTCAAACTGTCATCTTGATTATGCTCGATAAATGTTTGATAGGGTTAATGTCAGACGACTTGGGTGGCCAAACCAGTCACTCGAATTGTCCACAATGTTCTTCAAAACCAATTGCGACCTTGTCACATGACTCATGGACATCCAGAAAAGTTCCATCGTTGTTTGGGTGCACGAAGTCCATGAAGGGCTGTATATAGTCTCCAAATACCCGAACATAACCATTTCCAGTCAATGATCGCTTCAGTTCGACCAGAGGACCCAGTTTATTCCACGTATACCCAAGCCTCTCCATTTTGGAGCACCACCGACTTGCACAGTGCCTTGTTGACAACTTGGGTCCATGACTTCAGGGGCTTTGCGCCACACTCGAATCCTGTCATTAGCTCTTACCCACTGAAACAGAGACTCATCTGGCCAGGCCACGGTTTTATAAGTCGTCAAGGGTCCAACTGATACGGTGACGAACTCAGAAGAGGAGCTGCAGGAAATGTCATGCTGTTAGGAAGGCAATCGCGTGGGTAGTCTGCAGCCATAGCCCATTGACGCTCAGCAACACCTCATTGTCCTAACGGATACACTCGTGGAACGTAATTTCATTCACTGTTGTTCATCTGTTAGCACTAACAACTCCACGCAAACACCGCTGCTCTCGGTCGTTAAGTGAAGGCCGTTGGCCACTGCGTTGTCGCTGTCGATCTCGGAATACTGAATTCGCTAATTATATCCGAAGTGGAATGTCCCCCGAGTCCGTCTTAGCTAAAGCCATTCCTCGTATCGTGCGACCACAATCATGTCTGAAACCTTTCAACTCGAATCGCCTCAGTACAAATAAGAGATTCGCCAATGCACTGTCCTTTCATACATTGTGTACTCCATACGACCTGTGTATATGCATATCGCTATCTGATGACATTTGTCACCTCGCTGCAGTTTGCCCTATTTTCCATTTTGGCCAGAAAGCCGATATTCTGTATCTGAAACCTTAAGGACCTTTTTTTGGGAAATAAGTTATTTCCAAAATGAAATAGGATTCATGTCTGCTTAAAAAGACATCCCCTGCTCAGTCGTGGGCGTTGCTCGTCCTGGAAAAAATGACTGATGTTCCTATAGCCATCACCCCTCATTACAGTGTGAAAATGGTGCAGGATATCATCTTTCATAGCGACCTTCTCCTACAAACTGATGAAAAAAATGGGATAAATGGGAGGGACGGGGTGTGCTTTACCCGTCATTTCCAGCGGGGACCATAGGACAATTGGGTTCATACTGAGGCCTTCGAAGGTGACTCGTTGCCTCAAAAGGTAAAGGAGATGGTGTAGTGATGCGATGTCTGTTTTCATCCTCTTATGTGGTGCTTCAGATTCTTGAGATTCGGGCAAAAATCTTAGCGTTGTAACGCCACCCCGTCTGTAGGGACTGTGGACGACAGTTGCGCACGAACGCTCCTTTTGCCCATCCCCCACCTGTATCACCTGATATATATGACTACGGCTAGGAGGACGTTATGCTTTATAGCGATTGTACGGTTAGAAGAAAGATGTAGATTCAAAAAGCTCTGAGTTTAACATAAAAATTCCGAGACATTACGCTTACAGCGCGCCCCAGTAACTGTGTTCATATAACATTTTTATCACTTACACTGGTTAGAATCAGGGTGGGCACGATGTTAAGTAGTAAATGCAGGAAAATGAGTCCCAAAAAAATCAGTTTCAAGCTCCAAACACTCTGCAATTCCAATAAATGGCATCTGTATGGGCTGCGTTATATGTCGAAGAGGTTCGTTTATGTTATAGTTCTGTATCATTACGGACAGCATATCGCAAACTACAGACATACGTACAAAAGAAACGAAAATGGGCACAAAGCCATGAGTATCGTTTCTCACCAAATGAATCCTGCGTCATACACATCGTCCCATCCTCATCCAGAACTAAAACTCTAAACCCAGTAGGTGGATGTTGTGGACGAGCATCATTATCTAAGACATCTTTTTGATCCTACCACATATGTACCAACTCAAGACTGGTACCCTCCGTTTCCACCTTAACAGTTCACAGCGTGCAAACGGAACAGTTCTGTTAACATTGTTAACAGCACTCATATTTTATCCCGTTTTGGACAATGGATAAGTCGCACCGTCCATCAAAAAAAAAAATTACTCTACCCACCGCAATGGTGTCTGCTGGGCTACTACAGATTTCTTGACGAGCCCAATCCATGGTCTTCGTGTAGAAGCGGGAATATTACCACTGAAAATATGCGAAGAAACTTTAACTACGCAGTCATGCTTAATTTAACGCCGAACCATCTGTGTCCATCCAAATTTATTCCACAGTCAAGCGACCCACTTACTCATGATTTTCCTTATAACAGGATGGCTAACAGCAATGCAACTGGATGACTTGAGAAGAGTATTTAGACTTTCTCTGACTACGCATATGCAGTATTACCAATCTCGAACGTTTCCATTGTATGTTCCCCAACTAGCAGTAAGGATGGCTCTATGGTGCGACACCAAAGTCAGTAAAATTCCAAATTCCATCGCTGTGATACTTATGTAGACATCCAGACGACTGCAGCAGCAGCAGGTAGAGACACAAGCAACCACAGGGGAGTAACAGATTTTGTGACATTTTATGAGTTCCTGACCAGGCTGGAATCCTATTGCTCCATCTGAGTGTTTTGGTAATTTAGTTTCTTGAGTTTCTCAGCGTTAATCTAATAGGCCAATTTCTCTCGTTTTCGTTTACTTGGCGAAGTAAACCTCACCATTTACTAATCAGGAGTGAATTATTTAGTGTCGCCTGAGTGCTTAGGCAGTTCTGTTTTTGAGTGTCTGTGTATTAGTCTAATTTATTGGGTACAATTCTTGTTTTTTTTCTCCTTGTCCACAGTAGAGTTTTGTACCGCGTGTCATTGCCCTTGTCCGTCTGTGTAGTGTACTTTCCCACGGTGTTCACTATGCTTTGTGTGAATGCGTGCCGAGTCGGTGACACTTCGCTCTCAGCTCCAAGCTGTGGATGGCTTCGTTTACACAAATTGAAGGTGCAGTGGATGGGCATCTCTGTTGAAGGCCGGCCGTGCTGATCCAACGGACGTCTCGCAGGTCTGAGTCCGCCAGTCGCTCCGCACCGGTGACCAGCCCTGTAACTGCTCGCAGTGAGGTTGACCACTCACCTGAGATCGAGTGGGAGGGCACTATGGGGCATGCTAGGCGGCGAAAAACTTTCCAGGGGGCCGAACGTAAAGCCTCCCCAGTTAGTCGGACAAGTAGGTTCCAGGTGCTCTGCGTGGCTGAGAACGTCCCTCAGTCAGATGCAGTTGCTGACATTATTGGTAGTTGGAAGCTCCAATGTTAGACGTGTTATGGGTACTCTTATGGACATGGCTGCCAAGGCGAGGAAGAAAGCCAATGTCCATTTCGTGTGCGTACCGGATGGAGTCATTCCTGACGTGGAAAGGCTCCTTCCGGATACAGTGAAGAGCACAGGGTGCAGCCAACTACAGGTGGTGGCTCACGCCGGTACCAATGATGTCACTTTGGATCACAGGGGATTCTCCTTGGTTTCGAGTGGTTAACAAAAGTGGTAAAGGCTGCCAGTCTTGCTTGCGCGATCAAAGCAGAGCTCCACCATTTTCAGCATATTCGACAGGTTAGATTGCGGACCTTCGGTACAGAGCCAAATGGAGAGTCTGAATCAGAGGCCTCCAGGTTCTGCGACCGTGTAGGCTGCAGATTCCTCGACGTGGGCCATAGGGTGGTTGGTTGGGTTTGGGGTGCCGCTGAATAGGTCAGGAAGCCACTACGCGCTGTGTGACGTGACGTGGGGTGGGTGTTTTTGTCAGTTAGAGATGGTCTCGGGGAAATACCAAAAGGGATTCAGGCTCAAAGGATGCAGGTCTAACACAGGAAGAACTTACAGGAACCGTCGGTATAACAGTTGTAAATTGTCTGCGTTGGGAAAGTATCACAGTTCCAAACGCTAATAGAAAGCACAGACGCTCAAATCGTTATAGGAGATAAATTCAGCGGAAATTTTTGCGAAAAACTTACCCGTGTTCCGAAACAACAGGCTAAACACAGCTGTTGCTGATAGTAGTAATTCATCTAGTAGCGAAATTGAGACAGAGCGCTCCCTTAAGTTAGTATCGGCAGAAATAATTCTTGGCAACTGGAATAAAGGAAATGGATAAATTTACCGACTTTACATCTCAGATGATAAAATCGCTGAAAGGTTCACAGAAAATCTGAGCTTAATTTGAAACACGTACTTGACTGATACAATTATAGTTAGTGCAGACTGCAATTTACCCTCGATAAGTTGGCGAAAATACATTTTTAAATACGGAGGTACGCATAAAACATCATCCAAAATAGTGCTAAACGCATTGTCTGAAAATTAATTCGTGCAGTTAGTCCATAATCCCACGCGAGTAGTAAAGCAGCAAATAATCCTGAGCTAATAACGAAGATGAAAATGGATACAGGGATTAGTGTTCACAGGGCTGTTGTAGCGAGACTGAATATAGTGAGTAAACTTCAAATCCTCCGTAAATAAACGAAAAACACACCTACCCAAAAAGATTAAAATTCCCTTTATGCCCTCCTGAGAGGCAATCTCTACTCGTTTCAAATTAGCAAAGTGGCTAGAATTCAGGGAAATAGTATCCACAGCAGTTGAGAGATTTATTCCAAATTAAGTAACAAACGACGTGGCTGATCCTCCCTTGGTACACAAAACGGGTCAGAACTCTGTTGCAGCTACAGCGAAAAAAGCATGCCAAATTTAAACGAACGCAAACTCTCAAAGATTGGTATTCTTTCACAGCATCTCGAAATTTAACGCGGGCTTTAAAGCGAGATGTTTATAACAGTTTCCACAACGAAACTTTTACACAATAAATGCCTTCACTGCGGGATAGGAAAGGAAATACAATCGATGACAAGGCTTCGAGAGCAAAGTTATTAAACACAGACTTTCGAAATTCCTTCGAAGAAGAAGAAGAAGAAGAAGAAGAAGAAGAAGAAGTATTCCAAAATTCGAATCAAGAACAGCTGCCAACATGCATTCCCTAGAAGTAGATATCATCGGAGTAGTTAAGCAACTTAAAGCACGCAATAAAAGCAAGTCTTCCGACAAACTGTATACCAATTAAGTTCCTTTGCGAGTAGGCTGATGAAATATGTCCATACTTAGCAATCATATACAACCGCTAGCTCGACGAAAGATCCGTGCGAAAAACTGGAAAGTTGCACAGGTCACACCAATATTTAAGAAAGACGACAGGAGTAACCCACTAAATTATAGGCTCATATCATTATCGTCGATATGCAAGTGGATTTTGGGAACATATATTGTGTTAGAACATTATGAATTACCTCGAAGAGAAAGGTCTATCGACACAGCCAACACAAATCTGGAAAACATTGTTCTTGTGAAACACAACTGGCTCTTTACAGACACGAAGTGTTTAGTGCGGTTGACAAGGAATTTCAAATTGATTCCGTATTTCAAGATTTCAAAAAGGCGTTTGACACTGTACGATACAAGCGGCTTGTAATGAAATTCCGTGATTGTGGAATATCGTCTGTTACGTGGCTGGATTCGTGATTTCCTGTCAGAGAGGTTACAGTTGGTGGTAACGGACGGAAAGTCATAGAGTAAAACAGAAGTGATTTCTGGTGCTCCCCACGGTAGTGTTATAGACTCTCTGCTGTTCCTTATCGATGTAAACCATTTAGGAGACAGTCGTATTAGGTTGTTTACAGATGATGCTGTCATTTATCGATTAATAAAGTCATCTGAAGGTCAAAACAAATTTAAATGATTTAGAAAAGATGTCTAAATGGTGCAAAAATTGGCAATTGAACCAAAATAACGAGAAGCGTGGGGTCATCCACATGAGTGCTGAAAGGAATCTGTTAAACTTCGCTTACACGATATATCAGTCAAATCTATAGGCCGTAAATGCAACTAAATACCTAGGGATTATAATTGCGAGCTATTTCAATTAAGAGCACACAGAAAAGGTTGTGAGAAATGGCAACAAAAGACTGAGATTTAGTGCCAGAATACTTCGAAGATACAACAGATCTACTAGAGAGACTGTCTACACTACGCTTATCCGTCCCTCGTATGGAGTACCAGATAAGATTAACGAAGTATATCGAGAAATTGTAAAGAAGAGCAACACGTTTTGTAAGTCATTGACATGGCACATGATTTGGGATGGACAGCGTTGAAGGAGTTTTTCGTTGTGGCGGAATCTTCGACCGAAATTTCAATCACCAACTTTCTCCTCCGATTTCGAAAATATTTTGTTCACGCTGACATACATATGGAGAAACGATCATACAATAAAATAAGGGAAATCATAGCTCGCACGGAAACACATAGGTGTCGTTTGTTTCCGTGCGCAGTTAGAGATTTGAGTGATAGAGATTTTTTGTGAAGGAGGTTCTATGAACCCTCTGCCGAGTATTTGTCACTTGCAGACTATCAATGTAGATGTACATCCAGGAGTATCCAGATTTTAATCTCCTTCACACAGACGGCGCCTCAGGTAACGAAAGAGTCGGCTGTGCATCAGTATATAAACGGAATCAAGAACAACTTTCTGTACCAAACCGTTGCGGTATTCATATTGCATCCATAGAGCACTACAGAACTTAACTGCCCCTCGGCAGAATTTCATTGTATGAAGCAACTCGTTGACTGCTTTACAAAAAATAGTGTTGTCCAAAACATGCACTGATATCTGCTCTCCATGACCGACTGTATGCCATCAACAGTGTTTGGTTATCCACTAGCTTTCTCTGGACAATCACGTCAACGTTACAGGTGATGAGCTGGCTGATAACGTAGCCAAAGAACCAGCGGGGGTAGAAGCACTAGAACTATATATTCAAAGTGCTGAATTAAGGATACACATTCCACGCCACATCTTGAAATTGGAATATAAACGGCAAGATAGTCCACCCAATAAACTACCGACTATCAAACACACCATCAAAGTCTGACAGGATTCGTCTGAAACTTAAGAAGGGAAGATACTATCTTATACCGTCTCAGAGCTTGCTTTACCAAGATAGTTCGTGAATTTCCCTGCGGTACGCCTGCAGAGAAACATTTACGGGGCGCAACATCGTCGGAGACTGTGCAACTACTCAAAATCTGCGACGTCAAATAGGCCTAGGACTACATCCAACAGAGATTCTAGAGTATGATGGAGCAACTATAAGGTTTGTGCTACAGTTCCTACGATAGAGTGGAAATTACGACATGATTTAAAGACAATACCGTTACATGTCTCCTTAGGACAACAGTGCAGGACTCTCGCCGCCGGTTCAGCAGCGAGGCATCACCCGGGGACGACAGATTATCTTCGTTTATATCTCTGAACCTAAGACAGTATTTATATATATTAAGCTGTCATTTTAACTTTTATGTGAAGTTTATCGTTTTATATTTTAACAGGTGATTATTAGTAGGCTAGTTACTCATTCACATACCAAGTTTAGAACGTATGATAGTTTCATTACTACTACATGAAGAGAGGGGTGGAAAAGGCATGTACCTCTATTTCCGAACGCCAAGAGAGGATCTAGGAGCTAGTAAATGCGTAATTGAGCCCTTATTTGCAGTCATCATTACCATGGAAGTGGCCCTGTGTGGAGGCTGCGACGGGAACGAACGTTGCGTTCGTCATGATCATACCTATCGTAATTGCGTAGGGTAACATTGGGTTCACAACACGATCACCCCCGCTTCCCATTGCCGATAAACTCGATAGCGGAAGTTACGTCTCTGAAATGTTAACACGTGATTGTGTAGTATCTTCGAAGTCTCTATCAAAGATTTCACCTAGGTAATGCAAGACGCATGTTTCCTGTGATGTACAGATCTACCTTCATGTAGATGCTGTTAGCCTGTCGCCCCAGCTAACATTCGTCACATCTTTCATCTATTAAAAACATCTGGTCATGGGTTGCCAAGAGTCTGGAACGTACAAATTTCCAGACCTCAAGGATTGGGCAGCTGTGGTGTAAGTTCGGAATGACGTGCCCGTTCCTATCATCTAAGATCAGTTAGTCTAGAGGCCAGGCCGTGTTAAAGCCATTGTTGCTATCAGAAGTGGCGGCTCTGTGTACTTAATTTCGCACATCTATATCCTCACGTTACTTAAAAATTTAATCATTTATTATGCCTAACACAACGTACTGTATAGGCGCAGCAAGTAAAATCCCGTTATTTACTAGCGTTCCTGGTGTGGCAATTTTAATGGCCAGCCATGTATCACAATGGCTTTCCTACAGTACTAGTGTGTTAGCTACTACGCAGTCTCGCAACAACAAAGGAACATTACCAACTGTCAATAAACGATCTGGATTAAACTTGCTGTGTGTACACAGGGGCAAAATATTGCAGCACTAATTTTTTTCTTCGTGCCCAGTTTCTTTTGTAAGGGGTAAAACTCGCTCCGAAAGGTAATCCGCTATTTTAGGTTTAGAGGAAATCTCTTCGAAACGGTGATACATAAACAATATTTTTCCTATAAATGGTGATGTGTAATTAATGTTCCTGAAAACTGCATAATGAACTTGTGCTGTAATTTGAAAATTAGCGACCTACCCCACCACCGTTTTTTAATTCTGAAAACTGAAATCTTTTCTTACAACATAAAGTATAGAAGTTTTCAAGCCACATACATCCCTGTGCAATAAATCTGGTTCCTGAAATACCATTTTGGGAAAACGAGCAGCAGACAACGTGCTGTCGGAGTATTTTCAACATACCTAATTGAGGTATATTAACATTCATTACAGCTCTGTTTATTTTACTTATATTTGTTTCATATTTTAAATTGTTATTCTATGTTGTATATTCATAGTATTTTGTTTTTCAGTTTACCGTTTTACATACATGTATTTTGGTAAGTGAAAGTAAGTAAATTATTATTATGGTAGAAAATTGTTAGAATAATCTGTAAAGAAATGCTTAAGACGTAACTTTTTTACACTGTGCACATAAAATGAGCGAAATTTCTTCGCTTAATGTACACGGCGGAGGATACAATATAAAACAAATTCAGGGTGATTTCAGATTGCCACGGGTGATCCTCTGTATAATTTGTATCAGGGATATTTCAGTACATTGGTGAGCCTTGGCGAAGAGAATTTATGTACTAACCACTGCAGCTTGATTATGTAGTTCCTGAAGTGGAGACTGACATCATAATCATACAATATTACTAGATCTTTAAATCTTCTCACAAATTTCTTCCAACATCGAAAGCCGTATATGTCCCACGGCTCTACCTGTGCCGTCCAACGCTTTTAAGATCAACCAAGGAACAAGTTCCTTGTCCTCAGGTACGACGCTCTAAACTGTTCTTTCACATTGACCACCGCAAGAATCTAACAATAATACGGATGTTTCTCCCTCACCGAGAAAGAAAACATCTTCGAAATATCTTTTGACCTGCTCAGACGCATCTTTACCAGGTTTCGATGCAGTCACCACGACATCGTTTTACTTTAAACGATGAAAAGGCGGGCAGTCAGTGTGTAAAAAAGAACCGTTTCGAGTATCGTACCCGAGGACAAGAAACATCAGGTGATCTAAATGAGCTCGATGGCACAGGTACAGTCATGAAACGTAGACGGCTTTCGATGTTGGAATAACTTCGTGATATGATTTTCAGTTCTAATTCTGTTGAAAGATTACGATGCCAGCCTCCACTTAAAAACAATAGAATCAAGCTGCAGTCACTAGTGATTAATCAGTTCTTTTAGCCAAGGCAGACCAGTCTACTGAAATATGCTTCATGCAAATTAGGATATTTAGAGGAGCACCCGCGAGAATTTGAAGTCTTTTGTCTTCTCCGTCGGGGATATTAGGTGGAGAAATTTACTTCATTTTATGTGCATAGTATAAAAAAGTTAAGTTTTAAGCATTTTCTTTCAGATTTTCATTATAGATTTATTTTCCATTACAATAATGACTTACCTATTGTTCCTAATTAACGAAAGACAAGTATGTGAAACAATAAACTAAAAAACAAAAAACAAAATGTAAAACGTAAAATTACATTTAAAACGTCAAATGAAAGTGAACTAAATAAGTGGAATAGTAACAAATGTTTTAGACATTTTAACTAGGTATGTAGAAAACACTGAGACAGCACATTGTGTACAGCCTGTTTTCCAAACACTGTATTTCAGAAACCAGCTTCATTACTTAGTGGTGTACGTGGCTTGTAAGAGTCTTTAGTTTATGTTGTGGCAAGAGTTCAATTTTTCAAAATTAATTAATGGTGGTGGGGTATTTTTCAAAATTTCAAATTATTACAAAAGTTGATTATGTAGGTTTCAAGACAATAATTAAATATAAAAAGTTGCATGGAAAACATTATATATCATTGCTTCGAAGATCTTCCCACTAAATCTAAAATGCCAAATTATCTTTACGGGTGTGTTTTACTCCTCAAAAGTGAAACTGGGCGCAAACAGAAAAAATTCTGAACTATTTTGCCCCCCTCTAAACACACGCCAAGTTTCATCAGGATCGTTTCTTAGCACGTGGGAATGTTCCCTGGTAAGACAGACCCGCGACATGAACAAACTGGATTCCTGAGCAATGAGAGTACTGTTGCGATATCGCAGTACACTCAGAATGCGACAATTCGCCTACGCACGACGAAACTCAGACTTTGGTAGACGCTTAGTCACTTCCTTTGACGCAGACGTGCGTTATTCACGCTTCAGTGGTAGAGAGCTGACGCGGCTGCTGAAGGGAGTATGATAATCCGTCTTCGTACTGAACAATTTTGTGTAGGGAGATAACCAAGCATTTCCTGTCTGAGCCAAAAGGTAATGAATTCTACACAATGGCGACACACACAACGCCATTGCAACGTTTGTCTGTCAACCCACGTTTTTCTTTCTACGTGATTGTACTGCAAGTAATTGTGGGGACACTTCTCCTGACTCATTATTGGGCTGCAATTTCTGTTTCAGATAATTAAGCTAAAATATTTACATTTCTGACTTTAATGGCTTGATACATTGGAGAACTATAGCTGAAATTGACAGACTAGTGACAAGTGATTCACAGCTGCAAGCGAATCAGCTCTCAGTTACGAATTCCGCAGAGACCAGAATGCATTTAAACATTAGAAATACGAACTGTAATCGGAATAATGGGGACATCTCGTTTCCAGAGCACAGCAACAGATGGCGGTGGTAACCTTGATAATTCCATGGTCGTTAGCTTTGGGTGTCTTCGTTGCTTCTTTGCAAAGCATTACTCTGCTAAACGCTAGTTGATGATTTAGATATTGGCCGGTCCAAATGGTAAGTGTAAGTGGATTATGGGAGGTAGTGCAATAGTTAAGACGCTGGGCTCGTATTCGGTAAGAGTAGGGTTAAAATATTGGTATGTTATAAGTTTTCCGTAGACACCTTCAAGCAAATGCCAAAGAGCACGAGCGAATCCTTTCCCTATTTTTACCCTGTAGACTAATTGTTCTGACACTGTTTGCAGAACACTGAATTCTAACGTTTTGTTGTAGTCGCGTTACACTAAAAAATGCTCCTCCTGAATGGACAAAACTTTTAGTTTACGAAGTTGGAAACCAACATTATAATTTAATATTCCAGACAATGTCGAATCGGGAATCTAATCGGAACGCTGCATTTTGCGGGCAATATTTTTACTGACTTGGCTATCCAGGCTCGATTCACAACCCATCCTCACAGCTTCGATTCTGTCTGTACCTTTCTTCTACTTCCCGATCTTCACACAACCTCCTCACCTTATCTTGCGGAACAAGCACTTCTGCTAGAAACGGTATTGCGGAGAGAATGGCTTAGCCACAGCCTAGGCAGTTCTTTATCTCGTATCTTTCACTCTGAAGCTGAGTATGCGCAGTTTTGAAACTGTCGGTAAGAGCATTTGGCATAATGTTTTCACCCCCCTGTGGGTTCGTAAGAGGCGACTAAGAGGAGTGTCAAACGTTTTGGCCTTGTGAGATGGTCCCCTAACGGGTTTGACCTCCATCCTTCTAAATTTTCCGAAGAGCGAGCCGATTGGGGAAGGGCGCCTTACAAGGAGCGATGTGTCCATCATGCAATACCATCTCTAGCCAGGTTTGTCGTCATCGCTTAGCAGTCCCGCTCACCTACCATCTCTTGGGCGTGGATTTGTTCTTGGGTGCAGTTTATTGCAGTCTGCTATGCTGTGTCGCTTTATGCGCCAATGACGATATTGGACTACATCACCTGAAATCCAGCACGGTAGCCAGTCCGTTGTGGTGGGGCCGCCATGTACCCTGTTGGTTGTAGCCCCCTGACTACACAGGGATCGCTCTGCTGATGCCAGCGCCGTTAACTCCCCATGTATGCCAAGGAGTAGATGCCTATCTCCTTGGGGCATTGGGACTCCCGGCAATGGCCACCCTGCCAGGTGGTCGTTGCTGAGGCTGGGTGGCGCCCGTGGGGAGGGCCCTTGGTCGGAGTAGGTGGCATCAGGGCGGATGACCCGCAATGAAGCGTGGTACAATATCTCTTGCTGGCGGCCAGCCGCCAGCAGTCTCTAAGCGTTCCAGGGCTCAATACAACGCAACTACATATAACCCCAAATCGTTCCCCTCCCTGGCTACACCATGGGAGGAACGAAAGACTAAGGATGCCCGCGAACCATACTCGCCCCGCTACCTGGTGTGTACGAGAGCTGATGGTGAATCCTTTACATCCATGAAGCCTCAGTTCTTCGTCGAGCACTTAGAGGACAAGTTCGGGGAGGTGGAGGGCTTGTCCAAAATGCGCTCGGGCTCGGTTTTGATCAAATCGGCGTTCTCCGCCCAGTCCCGCCGGTTACTCGATTGTAACAAGCTGGGGGATGTTCCGGTTACAATCACGCCCCATAAGAGTCTTAATATGGTCCAGGGCATAATATTCCATCGGGACCTTCTATTGCAGTCCGATGACGAGCTTCGCGCCAATTTAGAGCGGCGAGGTGTTCACCTTGTCCGGCGCGTACATCGTGGTCCAAGGGATAAGCAGGTTGCCACCGGTGCCTTCATCTTGGCCTTCGAGGGTGATACTTTACCTGAGAAGGTCAAGGTGATGGTCTATCGTTGTGACGTCAAGCCATATATCCCTCCCCCGATGCGGTGCTTTAAGTGCTGGAAGTTCGGGCATATGTCTTCCCGCTGTACTTCCAGCCTCACATGTCGAGATTGTGGACGCCCATCACATCCCAATACTCCATGTGCTCCGCCTACCATCTGTGTAAACTGCGGAGAGCACCACTCGCCTTGCTCGCCGGACTGCAGGATCTTCCAGAAAGAGCGCAAAATCATGGAGTATAAGACCCTGGACCGCCTGACATACACTGAGGCCAGGCAGAAGTTCGAACGCCTCCATCCTGTTCGAATGACTTCCTCTTACGCCGCGGCTACTACTGTTATGGCCCCATTAGCTCTCCCTCAGACTGCCACCTCTCAGAGCCGGAATGCTATACCTGCCCCCTTGATTGTGGGGGGCACTTCACTCCCTGCTGCTCCTGCACTACCTGCCTCAGGAGCAGCAACCCCCCAACCATCGGGGACATCAGTCCCCACTTCTAAGCTGGGAAAGCCTCAAACTTCCCTGGCTCGAATAGCACGGAAAGGGTCCCTTGGGTCCCTTCCTTCCCAGGTTTCCGCCTCTGGGAAGGGTGACGTCAGCCAATGGAAGAAAAGCAGACCAGCGGCTGGTCGCAGGGCTTCCCGCTCCTCCTCCGTCCCGGAGACTGACTCGCTGGAGCCCTCCCAGCCAATGAAACCCAAGGACCAGAGAGACAAGAAGAAGAAGACCTCTAAGGCCAAGGACCACGCGGTGGCATCCACCCCACTGCTCCCTACAGGCTCTGCGTCCGAGGATAAGGTGGAGATCTGGGTGTCCGCTGAGGACCTGGATCTCGCCGGACCCTCAGACACCATGGAAGCAGATTGTACTGGTCCTCCATCGGTGGCAGCAGGTGACCCAGTGGCGTGATCTGCCTCCTCGGCCCCTTCACGCCTTTTTCGGACATGGACAAAGCGATACTCCAGTGGAACTGCAGCGCTTTTTTCCACCACCTTGCTGAGCTTCGCCAACTCATCAGCATTCACCCTTTCCTCTGCCTTGCCCTACAGGAAACTTGGTTTCCGGCAATGCGGACCCCTGCCCTAAGTGGGTATCGGGGTTATTACAAGAACCGGGCAGCTTATGAGAGGGTATCTGGTGGAGTCTGCGTCTACATCCTTAACTCTGTCTACAGCGAATGTGTACCTCTTCACACACCTTTAGAGGCTGTCGCTGTAAGGATGTGGACGCCTCAGCCTATTACTGTCTGCAGTTTGTATCTTCCGCCAGATGGTGATGTCTCGCGTCATGTGTTGGCTGCATTGATAGCACAACTGCCTCCTCCTTTTGTGTTACTGGGCGACTTTAACGCCCATAACCCCCTGTGGGGTAGCGCCGCGATTACTGGCCGGGGTAGAGATGTCGAGACTCTTCTCTCGCAGCTTGACCTCTGCCTCTTAAACACGGGAGAGCCGACACATTTCAGCGTAGTCCATTGCACATTTTCGGCCATCGACCTCTCTATCTGCAGCCCCAGACTTTCACCATCCATCCACTGGAGTGTCCATGACGACTTCTGTGGTAGTAACCATTTTCCCATCTTTCTGTCACTACCACAGCGTCACTCTTCTGAACGCCCCTCCAGATGGGCTCTGAATAAGGCTGATTGGGGCTTGTTCTCCTCTCTCGCCACTATCGCACCTCCTTCCCCTGACACCATTGATGCGGTGGTTCAGTCGGTCACCACCGGCATCGTTTCTGCGGCGGCATCTGCGATTCCCTGTTCATCTGGGTCCCCTCGGCGGAGGACTGTGCCTTGGTGGGCGCCCGAGATCGCAGAGGCGATTAGAGATCGCTGGCGGGCTCTTCAACGCCATAAGCGGCACCCGTCCTTGGAGAACCTCATCATTTTTAAACAGCTCCGTGCCCGTGCCCGACGCCTTATTCGCCAACGGAAGCAGGAGTGCTGGGAACGGTATGTTTCCACCATTGGCGTCCGTACCTCTGCATCGCCGGTTTGGGCTAAGATTAGGCGACTCCATGGCTATCGGCCGCCTGTCTCTGTCCCTGGGCTTTCGCTGAGTGGAGTGGTGTGTACTGACTCCGACACGATTGCGGACCGGTTAGCAGCGCATTTTGCTCAGTGTTCCGCAGCTACGAATTACCCACTGGCCTTCCGCTCCCGGAAAGAGCGGTTGGAAAGTTGGAGGCTTTCCTTTCACACGCGCCACGCGGAGTCGTAGAATGCTCCTTTCAGCGACTGGGAATTCCAGAGTGCACTATCTGCTTGCCCTGATACGGCTCCTGGGCCAGACCGCATCCACAGCCAGATGCTGAAACACCTCTCTGTGAATTGCCAGCGACGCCTCCTAGATGTTTTCAACCGTATCTGGGTTGAGGGTGTGTTCCCGTCTCAATGGCGAGAAAGCATCGTCCTCCCCGTGTTGAAACCTGGCAAGAACCCGCCGGAGGTGGACAGCTACCGCCCCATAAGCCTCACCAACGTTCTTTGCAAGTTGCTAGAACGTATGGTGAGCCGGAGGTTGAGTTGGCTCCTCGAGTCTCAAGGCCTTCTGGCTCCGTCTCAGGGTGGGTTCCGTAAAGGCCGCTCTGCCGTCGATAATCTGGTCTCCCTAGAGTCTGCCGTCCGTACAGCCTTTGCACGCCGCCAACATCTGGTTGCCGTCTTCTTCGACATGCGGAAGGCGTACGATACGACTTGGCGATATCACATCCTGGCCACACTTCATGGGTGGAGTCTTAGGGGCCCGCTCCCGATTTTTATTCAGAATTTTCTGTCGTCGCGTTCCTTCCGCGTGCAAGTTGCTGCGTCCCATAGTTCCTCCCGGGTCCAGGAGAACGGGGTCCCACAGGGGTCTGTCCTCAGTTCTCCCTGTTTTTAATTGCGATCAATGGGCTCGCTGAGGCGGTGGGATCGTCCGTCGCAGCTTCGTTGTATGCAGACGACTTCTGCCTCTACTACAGCTCCGCTGGCATTGCAGTTGCTGAGCGCCAGCTGCAGGGCGCTATCCGCAAGGCGCAGTCGTGGGCTGTAGCGCACGGCTTCCAGTTTTCGGCCGCTAAGACCTGCGTTATGCATTTCTGCCGGCGTCGCACGGTTCACCCTTAGCCACGCCTTTACCTTGACGGTGAACCTCTTGCTGTGGTAGAGACGCATCGGTTCTTGGGACTGGTATTTGATGCCCGGTTGACTTGGCTGCCTCATATTAGGCAGCTTAAACAAACATGCTGGCGGCATTTAAACGCTCTCCGTTGCCTTAGCCACACCGGATGGGGTGCCGATCGGTCCACCCTTCTCCGGCTGTATCAAGCGCTGATCCAGTCCCGCCTTGATTATGGGTGTGTGGCTTATGGTTCGGCATCGCCATCAGCGTTGCAATTGCTGGATCCCATCCATCACTGCGGGATCCGACTCGCCACAGGAGCATTTCGGACAAGCCCTGTTGACAGCTTACTTGTGGAGGCTGGTGTTCCTCCATTGCGGATCCGGCGCGACCGACTTGTGGCCGCTTATGCTGCCCACGTTTGTAGCTTGCCAGGGCATACCAACTACCGTCCCTTTTCCCGCACTCGATCGTCCATCTTCCAGACAGGCGGCCCCGGTCAGGGTGTACGATCGCGGTTCGCATCCGGGCTCTACTGTGTGGGATTGAGTTTTTTCCTCTCCCGCCTGTTTTCCGGGCCAATCTCCGTCTGCCCCCTTGGTGTGTGCGACGACAATGCATTCGGCTGGATTTGGCACAGGGTCCGAAAGACTCGGTCCCTCCTCCGGCCCTCCGCCGCCGCTTTGTTTCTCTCCTTGCCGAGTTTCCCGGATCTGCCGTGGCCTATACCGACGGTTCGATGGTCTCTGGTCGCACTGGTTACGCTCTTACTCTAGAGGATCATTGTGAGCAACGGTCGCTGGCACCCGGGAACAGTGTATACACTGCCGAGTTGGTTGCCATCTGTCGCGCCCTAGAGTATATCCGCTCCCGCTCAGGTGAGTCCTTTGTCATCTGTAGTGACTCCCTGAGTGGTTTACGAGCTCTTGACCAGTGCTTTCCTCGATCCCGTCTGGTGATGGCCATCCACGAGTCGCTCCATGCTCTTGCCCGTTGCGGCCGCTCCGTGGTCTTTGTTTGGACCCCTGGTCATGTCGGCATCCCGGGCAATGAGCGGGTTGACACGCTGGCTAAACAGGCAGTGAGTTCACCGGCTCTGGAACTCGGCCTTATGGAGTGTGATCTCCTGTCACTTTTGCGCCAGAAAGTGCTTGGTGCCTGGGGTGACGAGTGGCGCACCCTGCCCACGGCCAACAAACTTCGGGCGGTGAAGGAGACGACCGGTGTGTGGCGCTCCTCCATGCGGGCCTCTCGGAAGGACTCTGTCGTCCTCTGCCGGCTGCCCGTTGGCCACACGTGGCTGACGCACGGCCATTTGTTGCGCCGGGATGACCCACCGCTATGTCGGTGCGGGGCAGCTCTGACGGTGGTCCACATTTTGGTGGACTGCCCGCTTTTAACAGGACTCAGGCAGACGTTTGCGCTGCCTGATACCCTCCCTGCCCTTTTATGTGATGACGTTGCTATGGCGGACCTCGTGTTGAGTTTTATTCGGGCAGGGGGTTTTTATCGTATGATTTGAGTTTTTGTCCTTTTATTTCCTGTATTGACTTGGGCCTTTGGCCTGTGGTTTTAAACTGTGGGTTTTAATGTCATTTGGTGGTTGGCTTTTCCTTATTTTCATGGTCGGCCAACCACCTTCATACTCGGTGTGATTTTAGTTCCGTTTGTCTGGTCTTTGTCTTTCTTGTATTGTGTCGTCCCTTGTCTCAGTTCTCCGTTTTTAACGACTGACAGTTTTTATTTCGTGTGATTTTATCGTGGAACAAGGGACCGATGACCTTAGCAGTCTGGTCCCTTCAATCCCACATCCAACCAACCAACCATAATGTTTTCAAAGAGAAGGGATTAATGCGTATTTTTTAGTAAAACGTGGAATGTGGACCGCAGAGGAACATTGGTTCAAAAATGGTTCAAATGGCTCTGAGCACTATGGGACTCAACTCCTGAGGTCATTAGTCCCCTAGAACATCGTTAAACCTAACTAACCTAAGGACATCACACACATTCGTGCCCAAGACAAGATTCGAACCGGCGACCGTAGCGGACTCGCGGTTCCAGACTGCAGCGTCTAGAACCGCACGGCCACTTCGGCCGGCAGAGGAACATTATTTGTTGAATTAAATGTATGGTGATGCTTCTTCAACGCACTCTACTTTTGGATTGGTGTAAGCGTTTCAAACAGGGATTGAAGATGAGTCACGTTCACAGCAAAACCTCACCGTCAGCAATGGATCAGAACTTGGAAGAAATTAGAGGTTTTATCCTACAATACGGTCGATTGAATGTATGTACTGCTGACGAGACTGTAAGAATGGGAAGAGAAAGAATTCGCCAGGTTTTACATGATAATTTTTACATAAGTTGATTCAAAAGTCCTCCCCAAAGCTCTCGAATGAATATATCTGGAAACCATAAAAAAACTAAGATTTTTGTGAAAGTAATAGCATGTGTTGAATCATAGCTTTTTCTTACTATCCGAAAACGAAGCGCCAGTCAGTGAACAGGATGCGCCCGAATAAAATGAAATTAAAGAAGGCTCGAATGTAAAAATCAATTCGAAGTAATGATTATTGTTGACTGGAAGTAAAATCTTTTGGGTTGTTAAGCGCCTGGGATCTTCTTCAGGACCGTGTGATGTCCGCGGAGCTAACCGTGGACACCACAAGAATCTGAAGGAGATCGCAGGAGAGGGATCGAAACGTCTATCGTGTAGAAGAAATATTACGTGGCCTAACACAAAAGACTTTATCTTCAATGACAATGGCTACGAAAGTCGTCACTTACGTGACGACGAATTTGTTTTCGACATCCGTGGGACTATGTGCGAGAATTAGGTGCCTTCATGTCGAAGTGTTAATAAGAAATATAATGATATCCTATGTAAATTCCGTGAACGAGAAAGAAGAAAGGGAACTGATTTGAGGAAATCAAGTCATGGATTCTACATCTAGCTTGGTATCCCTTTGTTAAAACACCCATACTACTCACAAGGTTGTCGTCCTGTTCCCTAAACCGAAATATGCCCGGAAAGGAACGAGATTTGGGACAGTTAAAAATGTGCAGGAAAAAGCGATGGTCTCTTAAACAGTGATTCGAGTTGAAACTACGGGCTCCAACCGCAGCGAGGGATTAGCCGAGCGATCTAAGGCGCTGCAGTCATGGACTGTGCGGCTGTTCCCGGCGGAGGTTCGAGTCCTCCCTCGGGGATGGGTGTGTGTGTTTGTCCTAAGGATGATTTAGCTTAAGCAGTGTGTACGCTTAGGGACTGATAACCTTAGCAGTCAAGTCCCGTAAGATTACACACACATTACAACAACATTACATTCCAAAATTACCAACCGATTTCTCACACACAAACAGCAGTCGACCGGCTTTGCCTGGTGAAAAGTAGTTGTGATGCCTCGTGTAAGGAGGAGAAATGCGTATCATCACGTTTCCGACTTTGATAACGGTCGGATTGTAGCCTATCACGATTGCGATTTATCGTATCGCGACATTGCTGCTCGCGTTGGTCGAGATCCAATGACTATTAGCAGAATATGGAATCGGTGAGCTCAGGAGGTTAATACAGAACGGCATGCTGCATCCCAACGGCCTCGTATCACTAGCAGTCGAGTTGACAGGCGTCTTATCCGCATGGCTATAACGGATCGTACAGCCACGTCTCGATCCATGAGTCAACAGGTGGGGACGTTGGCAAGACGACAACCATCTGCACGAACAGTTAGACGACGTTTTCAGCAGCATGGACTATCAGCTCGGAGACCATGGCTGCGGTTACTCTTGACGCTGCATCACAGACAGGAGCGCCTCTGATGGTGTACTCAGTGGCAACCTGGGTGCACGAATGGCAAAACGTCATTTTTTCGGATGAATCCAGGTTGTGTTTACAGCATCATGATGGTCGCATCCATGTTTGGCGACATCGCGGTGAACGCACATCGGAAGCGTCTATTCGTCATCGCCATTCTGGCGTATCACCCGGCGTGATGGTATGGGGTGCCATTGGTTACACGTCTCGGTCACCTCTTATTCGCATTGACGGCACTCTGAACAGTGGACGTTAAATTTCAAATGTGTTACGACCTGTGCCTCTACGCTTCGATTCCTGCGAAACCATACATTGCAGCAGGATAATGCACGACCTCATGTTGCAGGTCCTGTACGGGCCTTTCTGGATACAGAAAATATTCGACTGCTGCCCTGGCCAGCACATTCTCCAACTGGAAATGTCTGGTCAATGGTGGCCGAGCAATTGGCTCGTCATAATACGCCAGTCACTACTCTAGATGAACTGTGGTATCGTGTTGAAGCTGCATGGGCAGCTGTACCTGTACACGCCATCCAAGCTCTGTTCGACTCAATGCCCAGGGGTATCAAGGCCGTTATTACGGCCAGAGGTGTTTGTTCTGGGTACTGATTTCTTAGGATCTTTGCACCCAAATTGCGTGAAAATGTAGTCACATGTCAGTTCTAGTGTAATGTAGTTGTCCAACGAATACCCGTTTATCATCCGCATTTCTTCTTGGTGTAGCAATTTTAAGGGCCAGTAGTGTAGACTACTTACCCATGTGAGTCTTTTCATATGGTGCATTCGGTTCTGACTTCGTTTTCATGGATGACAATGCGTGACCGCATTGAACAAAGCAGGTGGAGGAGCCCTTAGAACCTGACGATATTTGGCAAATGGATAGGCCTTTCCCGTCCTCCGGCTTAAATCGCATCGAGCACATGGATGATGTCTTGGGGATAGGGTATCGTAGCACGTCCACATGCACCAATGGCCATCCGGCAGTTGTCAACAGTGCTAATGGAGGCTTAGAACGCCCTGCCACAATAACTCCTTACCGACCCTGTGACCAGCATGGGAGCAGGTTGCAGAGCATACATTGCCGTCCTTGGTGACCAGACCCTATTAAGAACCACACCTCACATTCTGTAGCGTCTAGGGGACCATCGTAAGTCACGATTATTTCAGTGTAGCTACTGTCCTTGAATATAAACGATACTTCTGTTCGTCTCGTTGCATATACACTCCTGGAAATTGAAATAAGAACACCGTGAATTCATTGTCCCAGGAAGGGGAAACTTTATTGACACATTCCTGGGGTCAGATACATCACATGATCACACTGACAGAACCACAGGCACATAGACACAGGCAACAGAGCATGCACAATGTCGGCACAAGTACGGTGTATATCCACCTTTCGCAGCAATGCAGGCTGCTATTCTCCCATGGAGACGATCGTAGAGATGCTGGATGTAGTCCTGTGGAACGGCTTGCCATGCCATTTCCAACTGGTTCCTCAATTGGACCAGCGTTCGTGCTGGACGTGCAGACCGCGTGAGACGACGCTTCATCCAGTCCCAAACATGCTCAATGGGGGACAGATCCGGAGATCTTGCTGGCCAGGGTAGTTGACTTACACCTTCTAGAGCACGTTGGGTGGCACGGGATACATGCGGACGTGCATTGTCCTGTTGGAACAGCAAGTTCCCTTGCCGGTCTAGGAATGGTAGAACGATGGGTTCGATGACGGTTTGGATGTACTGTGCACTATTCAGTGTCCCCTCGACGATCACCAGAGGTGTACGGCCAGTGTAGGAGATCGCTCCCCACACCATGATGCCGGGTGTTGGCCGTGTGTGCCTCTGTCGTATGCAGTCCTGATTGTGGCGCTCACCTGCACGGCGCCAAACACGCATACGACCATCATTGGCACCAAGGCAGAAGCGACTCTCTTCGCTGAAGACGACACGTCTCCATTCGTCCCTCCATTCACGCCTGTCGCGACACCACTGGAGGCGGGCTGCACGATGTTGGGGCGTGAGCGGAAGACGGCCTAACGGTGTGCGGGACCGTAGCCCAGCTTCATGGAGACGGTTGCGAATGGTCCTCGCCGATATTCCAGGAGCAACTGTGTCCCTAATTTGCTGGGAAGTGGCGGTGCGGTCCCCTACGGCACTGCGTAGGATCCTACGGTCTTGAAGTGCATCCGTGCGTCGCTGAGGTCCGGTCCCAGGTCGACGGGCACGTGCACCGTCCGCCGACCACTGGCGACAACATCGATGTACTGTGGAGACCTCACGCCCCACGTGTTGAGCAATTCGGCGGTACGTCCACCCGGCCTCCTGCATTCCCACTATACGCCCTCGCTCAAAGTCCGTCAACTGCACATACGGTTCACGTCCACGCTGTCGCGGCATGCTACCGGTGTTAAAGACTGCGATGGAGCTCCGTATGCCACGGCAAACTGGCTGACACTGACGCCGGCGGTACACAAATGCTGCGCAGCTAGCGCCATTCGACGGCCAACACCGTGGTTCCTGGTGTGTCCGCTGTGCCGTGCGTGTGATCATTGCTTGTACAGCCCTCTCGCAGTGTCCGGAGCAAGTATGGTGGGTCTGACACACCGGTGTCAATGTGTTCTTTTTTCCATTTCCAGGAGTGTATCTTTGTTATGTTCTGCAGTGTGCTGTAAGGTGCACTTTGTGTAAGAGGACGTCCAATGAACATGAGAGGCATGGAAAAAGTAAGTAAACTGTTGATTATTGCAAAAGTAAACGCCATAACTGTTAATAAATTTATTCCTTTGAGAGACGAAACTGTTAATGCCTTCATGAAAAAATGTTATCGATTGCCCACAGAACCATGATTGTACCCAGGTGTGCACCTCTTAGTCCGCAGGAAATCGATGACCACGAATGTCTGTGTTCAGGGCTCCAAAAACATGGTAATCGCATAGGAGGGATCTGGACTGTATGGATGACGTGTAAGGGCTTCAGAGTGAAATTTATGCAGCGTAGCCGAAACAACAGTTACGCCAGCTCCGGGGAAGTCATGATTTCTTTCTTTCTTTCTTTCTTTCTCTTCAATTGCAAGGGTCCACTGCTCATTGACTTTCCTGAACACGGCACCACGATTAACTCACAGTGGCACATGGACACTTAGCAAAAACTGAAGAGCACTATAAAGCCCAAACGACCAGTAATCCAGACGGGCGGCATCATTCTGTTGCAGGATAATTCCCTCCCACACGTTGCCAAGGTTGTTTCGACTACGCTGCAGAAATATCAGTGGAAAGCATTCACACATCCGCCATACAGTCCCGATCTCCCGTAGGCTTTAGATTTGCTTCGGACGGAGTGGTGGACGCCTGTGTACAATCACGGTTTCATGGATAACAGCAGATTTTTTCCATGAATGCATTGATCATCTTCTCTCACAGCGGGATCAGTGTATTAAGAGCTACAGCGATCATTTTTGAAATAATAAGCAGTTTCCTTCCATTTTTCGTTTGTCTTGTATTCATTTGAGTACTCCTCGTACGATCGAACTGTTACTTGGCATGGACACATCAAGCGAAAGTTACTTTCGTCGTTAAGTCTTGGAAACCAGTGAATTGTGATCACTCAATATTTACCATTGAAAATGCACTGCAATGTAGAACCGGTTTTGAGCATTTTGTCTCACCATTGTAGTGTATAATCTGTCTCGAGGTCTCTTCCACATTTACAGCTGCCTTTCAGTATTCCCAAACCCAGTGTTTGTAATGATTAAATTATTGTCTGTGCAGAATTCTGGTACTCGGCTTCTTTCATTCCTCTTCCTCGGTCAATTTTCTGCTACCCTCTCTCCTGGTTTTCTTTCAGTCCTATCGAATTTCAATCTGCTTTCATAATTAAATTTTTGTTACTGTAACAGTCTGGGAAACACATTTTGCCGACCGTTGTGGAAGAGTGGTTCTAGGCGCTACAGTCTGGATTCGCGAGACCGCTAGGGTCGCAGGATCGAATCCTGCCTTGGTCATGGACTTGTGTGATGTCCTTAGGTTAGTTAGGTTTAAGTAGTTCTAAGTTCTAGGGGACTGATGACCTCAGAAGTTAGGTCCCATAGTCCTCAGAGCCATTTGAACCATTTTTTTAAACACATTCCATTTAATCATCCATTACTGCAGTTTCATCATCTGCGGAACTAATAGTCATATAAACTTGCCCTACTGTTGTGGGAGATACATTTGAGTCTATTTTGGATACGATCATGCTTTCGTTATCCTATTCGCAGTTGCGCAGGCTCGTAACTACACTAGACTAGTTAGAATAAAAACAGGCACCGGATCAGTTGTAAAGCGGAGTTTTAATATCAAGGCAATTAAGACATTAGGCAGGAATATTTGATTTAATAGTGTCGGGAGTACTCACTAAACCAAGACCAACAACAGCAAACCAAACCAAACCACACGCGAGTCAAATGTGCGAGCTGCGTGCGGGGCAAGACTTGGTTTGTTTCGACTTTCCTTGGTACTTTTAGGAAATAACCAGTACAGCACTACCGTTCATTTATAATTGCGGTGTGGTATTTTACAGACGGCAAAACTCTTATCAGTTCGACAGAATCGTTGTCAGCGCTGTTTCCCCTTCGCTATTTATTCGTGGTATGGACATTCACAGGTCCAGCAGTTCTTTGCACAAAAAGAGGCAGTCCTGAGATTTATCGTCACAAGCCTTTAAAACTAATGAGAATGACAGATTAAAGGTATGAGAATTCTTAATATGTATTATGCAGTTGTATAATAGAAGGGTACTGCAAATTTTATATGAAACGACGTTATAACACCATGTAGAAAGGATTTAATGATCTAGTAGACAACGAAAGAGCAAAAATATCGGATCGTAAGACGAGATTCGTTGTTTTCCATATCAAGAAGCACTTCGTGGTAAATTTTCAGGCAATGCACACGTGGAGAAGTTAGTGGTACAAATATTAAAATTTCTGAAGTCACACGCATTATGCCACTATCAACTGGAACAGCGTTCCGTTAAATGTATAGAGAATTTATACGCGACTGTTGAAATTAAACTTTCGCTACTGAACTAATGTAGACAGTATACTATTTACCTTATGGGTACCCATCCTTATAGAAATGATGTTCAGACGGTGCACTGCAGGATTGGCATTGTTATTAGTGTTAATGTCACCACATGCCGTTATATGAGGGTACCTCCTTTTGCCACGTAGGGTGGAAACACAAGCGTCAGTAAGCACTGCAGTTGCTGACAGTCGACATAGAAAAAGAGTGTGAGGGCGACCACGTACGACTCAGTCTCCGGCATGCATTCGCACGTTTAAACCAGGGAGGTAATATTTTCGTCCGATATCATATACGGATGGCCGACCTATCGTCACTATCAAGGATAACTTGAGGCCTGAACAGTATCAGGCCAGCATTCTCAAATGTATAGTGTGATTAAGCTAAGCTGTTCATCTACGATATTTCATGAAACTTTTGAGGTATAATTGTGTTATCACCTAGGTGAATTGTGAGACAGTAGTACTAAATAACGTATGGTCACTTTTCATAGTGATATTAATTTCATTGATACCGATATGAACTGTTTTTTAGGAACTGTAGTAATCTTCACAGCTGGTATCGTAATTCGAAAAAAGACGAACCCAACGATGTTTCATTCTTCAAAGGCCGATTCCTAGTTCCAGAGTAATTACAACATTTGGAACTCAGGATTTATCCGTTTTGAAAATGAAAGCGATTGCTGTCTTGTGTGGAACTTCATGTTATGTGGAACTGTCGCGTCAAGCTTATGAGATATTCCAGCTTGATGCAGGTGAGACAGTTTACATAAACAGTAAAAGATACGGAATAGTGGGAAAAGTTCAGCTTCAAATTGATACTAGGGACATGTGGCTACATATAATACGGTCACGCACGCACGCACGCACGCACGCAAACAGTCCACAACTCTTTTGCGGATACGTGCGTGGGGAGCGCGAGACCCCAAGCTAGTGCAGCTCTCCTTCCTTTCTGGGCTACATACCTTTTCTTTCCACATCCCTCCCTGTCCTCGATTCTTCCCCCCCCCCCCCCCCCCTGCCCCTCGTCCCATCCATTCCAATTATACCTCTCTTCGGGAGTATGTTTTGTGCCTATGTCCTGAGACGGACACTTGTGAATGTATGAAATGGTTCTCTTGTTTTGTCTCTATAATGGAAAGACTCTGTCCTTACTTTGTACTTCTCTTTACCTTGTCTCTACCTTCTTCTGCGTTGCAGGGTTTGAAAATTCTTCTCTTATTTCCTTTTTTGTTCCTCCCCTTCTCTTTTTGTCCTCCCTGTACGTGTTTGAAGGCTGACCCAAACGTTCCCACGCTTAGCTAGTGACGGGGTAACGCATAAGTTTCTAGTTGCTTCTCGGTCTGATGAAGGCCAAGACTGCTAAACAATAAACCCTTTTATTATTAAAAAAGTGTCGACGCAATTGCAGGTCCTGTAAAGTCTTAAACTCAGTTACGAAATGGCACCTTGTTGTTACAGACACATTGCCCTCCAGGCACAAAAACTGTTTCGAACTGCACTGCTACAGACCTTCCCTGTCTTAGTGGAAGTGCACCGTTCACTAAACACATCACACGTGGGTGCTTTATAAACGATGACTCCAGGGATTATCAAATGAGATCATTCAAAATTACCTGTGTGATCAGAGAGTAACGGCTGTACACAGAGTAATGAAAAGGATTGAAAAGAAATTGGTACCGACCCGCACTCTCTTTTTGAAGTTTGACAGTGTTCAACTTCCTTCAAACATTAAAGCGGGATATGAGATAATTCCAGTTCGCTCTTACATCCCCAACCCTACGCGCTGCTATCAGTGTCAGAGGATTATTCATACCAGCCAGTCGTGTTCCAATACGGCCATATGCATTACCTGTGGCAGGGATGCCCATCAGGGTGATTGTCCACCGACATCGCTTCGCTGCATCATCTGTATGGGCGATCACACTTCTCCTCTATAAATTGTCCTATTTTTAAAGATGAACGAATTACTCAGGAAATCTGAGTGAAGGAAAAAGTGTATAGGTTTGCTGCTCGTAGGTTATTCACCAGTAGAAAATCTACTGTGCTCCCAGCGGGTAAATATAGCACTGTCCTCGCTTCTCCTCGACCTGATAATGAGGTAGTCATGCAGACTTGCGACCTCACCTTTAGCGCCTCGCTCGTCAGATCGGCCAGCCCAAAGATCGCCAGTTCCAGCTTCCCACTATCACCCAATCACTCTAAGGCTCAAGCTTCATCAGCTACTGCTAAATCACGAACCCCAAAATCGGACGCCGTTCTTCCAAAAAAGAATCGACTCATTAAGATTTTTTACGTACCCAGACCACACAACCGTAGACTCCTCCCTCATCTCAACATCTTGCTTCCAAGAAGGCCCATAAGAAACAAGTTCCTCTCCATCTCTCCGCCACGGCATGTGTCTCCTACAGCGCCACCCAATGGTACCTGCCCTCACTCAGCAATCTTTCGTGTCACTGAGACTCACCGATGGTGGCCGATCAACCACGCAATCACTGGCGGCAGGAGCTGCCCCTAAACAACCTATAGATCAGGATTCTCTGCCTCTGGCGGAATACCGTTCCACGCCATCGACCAGGGCTGTCCATAAATCCGTAAGAGTACGACATGGTAGATATCTCTTATGAACAGCAAGTAGCAAGGCATCCTATATAGGGTCAATAATGTTCATGTCCTGGTAGTTTAGTAGCCAGCGGAATTGTTCACTCTGATGAGTGTTACTGCAGCCACTCTGTGGCAATTCTGGACATGTGGGGTGTCGCATTGCCCTGCTGTAATTATCCAAGTCCGTCGGAATGCACAATGCACAATGGACATGAATGCATGAAGATCAGACAGGATGCTTATGTACATGTCACCTGTCAGAGTCGTATCTAGACGTATCAGGGGTCCAATATCACTCAAACAGCACACGCCCCACACCATTACAGAGCATCCACAAGCTTGAACAGTCACGTGCTGACAGGCAGGGTCTATAGATTCATGAGGTTGTCTCCATAGCCGTACACGTCCATCCACTCGAACCAATTTGAAACGAGACTCGTCTGACCAGGCAACATGTTTCCAGTCATCGCCAGTGCAATGTCGGTGTTGACGAGCCCAGGCAAGGCATAAAGCGTTGTCATGCAGTCATCAAGGTCACACGAGTGGGCCTTAAGCTCCGAAAGCCCATATCGATGATGTTTCGTTGGCAATGGATGATGGCACAGCGTTGAAATCCGCAGCAATCTGCAGAACGGCTACACTTCGGTCACGTTGAATTATTCTCTCCTATAGTTTTGGTCCCATTCTTGCCGGATGTTTTTCCGGCCGCAGCAATGTCGGAGATACGGTGTTTTACTGGATTCCTCATATTCACGGTACATCACTGAATTATTTGTACGGGGAAATCCCCACTACATCGCTACCTCGGAGAGGCCGTGTCCCATCGCTCATATGCCGACTGTAACACCGTGTTCAAATTCACTCAAACCTTGATAACCTGCCGTTTTAGTAGTAGAAAGTATCCCTTGCATCACTCCCTCCCCAGGTTCCTACCAGTGGCCAAACTGACACATGCCAGTAGCTGAAACAAGCACAGGTAGCTGGTCGTAGGGCATCTTGGTTTTTCCCAGTCCCTGACATTGAATCAGTGAAGCCCTCCCAGCCATACAGACTTAAGGAGCAGCAAAAGAAATCTAAAAAGTAAAAGACCTCAAAGAACCAACGCACTGCAGTGACACCCACACCACCACTACCTATAAGCACTATGTCTGAGGATGAGGTGGAGATTGTGGCGTCTGCTGAGGACCTAGATCTCGCTGGGCCCTCAGAAACAAAGGATGTCGATCTCACAGGTACTCATGTGGTGGCAGGAGGTGACCCGGAGGTGCAGACTTCTTCATTGAGTGTTTCTTGCCTTCCCAGTCTCACGATCGCGCAATCCTCCAGTGGAATTGCGGCGGTTTTTTTCCACAACCTGACTGGGCTACAGCAACTCTTAAGCTTTACACCTGCTTTCGGCATTGCCCTCCAGAAAACCTGGTTCCCAGCAATGCGAACCCCTGCCATCCGCGACTATATGGGATATTACAGGAACCGTAGTGACTATAACTGTGTCAGGTGGAGTTTGGTCGATGTCCTGAACTCAGTAGGTGATGAACCTCTACTCCTTCAAACCACTCTTGAAGCTGTGTCTGTCACGATAAGGACGACATAGGAAATAACTGTCTGCAATGTATATCTTTCTCCACCTGGTGCAGTAACCCTTAACTTATTGGCTGCACTGATTGATCAACTCCCTAAGCCTTTCCTACTTCCAGGATATTTTAACGCGCATTGGCTATGGTGGGATGGCGCCATGCTTACTGGCCGAGGTAGGGAGGTCGAAAATTTACTGTCACAACTCGACCTGTGCCTCTTAAATACAGGTGCCCCCACACATTTCAGTGTGGCACATGGTACATATTCGGCCATTCATATCACAGTTTGTAGTCGTGGCCTTTGCCCATCTATCCACTGGAGAGCACATGACGACCTGTGTGGTAGTGACCACTTCCCCATTTTCCTGTCACTTCCCCATCCAGATGGTCTTTAAACAATGCAGACTTTGAAGCCTTCACCTCCGTTGTCACCGCCGAATCTCCCCCTGATGGTGCCATCGATGTTGTCGTTGAGAAGGTAGCTAAAACGATCGTTTCTGCGGTGAAAAAGGCAATCCCTCGTTCTTAGGGTGCCCCCGGCGAAAGAGAGTCCCTTGGCGGTCGCCGGAAGTCGCTGAGGCAATTACAGAGCGTCGGTGAGCTCTACAGTGACATAAGCAGCACCCTTCCCCAGAGCACCTAATAGCCTTTAAGCAGCCCCGCGCGCATGTCCGTCAGGTTATAAAACGACGGGAGAGGACTGTTGGCAGAAGTACGTGTCGACTATTGCGTGCCATACGTCATCTTCTCAAGACTGGACGAAGATCAGACGTCTTCTCGTCTTGTTATGTACCAGATCCCAACAGGCGTTCCCAGTGTTAAGATAAATGGCGTGTTATCTACCGACGCAACGCGATTGCCGAGCACTTCGCTGAGCACTATGCTCGCGCCTCTGTGTCGGAGAACTATCCCCCCACCCTCAGCATTTCGCACTCTCAAACGGCGGATGGAAAGGAAAGTAGTCCCGTTCATTACACGACACAGTGAACCCTGCCCCATTTACAGAGTGGGAGCTACTCAGCGTCCTTGCACATTGCCCGGCACAGCTCCTGGGCCGGATCGGATCAACAGTCAGATGATTAAACATGCCTCGTCTTACTACAAGCGATATCTCCTCGTGATCTTCAACCGCATCTGGTGCGATGGTGCCTTTCCATCGCAATGGCGCGTGAGCACCATAATTTCGGTGTCAAAACCCGCTTGACGTGGATAGCTACCGGCCCATCAGTCTCACCAACTTTCTTTGTATGCTGCTGGAAAGTAGGGTGTGTCGGCGGTTGTGTTGGTCCTGGAGTCACGTGGCCTACTGGCTCCATGTCAGGGCGGCTTCCGCCACGGTCGCTCTACCACTGATAACCTTGTGTCCCTCGAGGATGCCATCCGAACAGCCTTTTCCAGACGCCAACATCTGGTTGCCGTTATTTCTCACTCACGTAAAGCATACGACACGAGCTGGAAACATCGTATCCTTGCTAGACTATATGAGTGAGGTCTCTGGGACCCGCTCCCGATTTTTATCCAGAATTTCCTGTCGCTTCATACTTTCCGTGGGGGCTCCATATTGTCTGCTTTTAGTGGCTATTAACGGTCTAGCATCAGTTGCAGGGCCGTCGGTCTCACCTTCTTTGTATGCGGATGACTTCTGCATTTCGTACTGCTCTTCCAGTACTGGTGTTGTTGAGCGGCACTTACAGGGAGCCATTCACAAAGCGCAGTCATGGGCTCCGGCTCACGGCTTTCAGCGGCGAAATCGTGTCTCTTGCATTTCTGTCGGCGACACACCGTTCATCATCAACCAGAACTTTGGAAATTTGTGGTACGGTCATATGGGACCAAACTGCTGATGTCATTGGTCCCTAAGCTTACGCACTACCTAATCTAACTTAAACTAACTTACGCTAAGGACAACAAACACACCCATGCTCGATGGAGGACTCGAACCTCGGACGAGAGAAACCGACCAGAACTTTACCTTACTGACGACCCACTCACTGTAGTGGAGACACATCGATTCTTGGGACTGGTTTTCGGCTCCTGATTGACTTGGCTACCTCACCTTCGTCAGCTTAAGTGGAAATGCTGCCAGCACCTCAATGCCCCCTGCTGCCTGAGCAACACCAACTGGGGTGCAGATCGCTCTACACTGCTGCAGCTCTACAGAGCCCTTGTTCAATCCTGCTTTGAATATGGGACTCTGGTTTACGGTTCGGCGGCACCATCAGCGTTGCGTTTACTCTACCTAGTGCACTATTGTGGCGTTCGCCTAGCGACGGGAGCTTTAAGAAACAGTCCGGTGACCAGTGCCCTCGTGAGGGCCAGAGCCTCTCCACTTAAGGTCAGGGGTGCACAACTGCACGCCAGTTACGTTGCACACGTTCATAGTTGTCCTGTGCATCCGAATTACCGTCTCCTTTTCCGAATCACGGCGGTTCATCTCGTCGCATTGGCGGCCCACGTCAGGGCTTAAGATTGCGTTCGCATCTGGTCCCTTCTGTCTGAACTGGAGTCCTTCCCGTTACCACCTCTCCTCGAAGTCCATTCACGTACACCTCCATGGTGTACACGTAGGCCGCAGATTCTTCGGTACCTTTCTCATGGCCCTAAGGCTTCCGTTAACCCTGCGGCTCTCAGCTGTTACTTCCTCTCTATTCTCGATCCGTACCAGATAGGGTTGATAGAAGAGATAGAGAAGATCCAACGGAGAGCATCGCGCTTCGTTACAGGATCATTTAGTATTCGCGAAAGCGTTACGGAGATGATAGATAACCTCCAGAGGAAGACTCTGCAGGAGAGAAGCTCAGTTGCTCGGTACGGGCTTTCGTTGAAGTTTCGAGAACATACCTTCACCGAGGAGTCAAGGAGTATATTGCTCCCTCCTACGTATATCTCGCGAAGAGACCATGAGGATAAAATCAGAAGAGATTAGAGCCCACACAGAGGCATACCGACAATCCTCCTGTCCACAAACAATACGAGACTGGAATAGAAAGGAGAACAGATAGAGGTACTCAAGGTACCCTCCGCCACACACCGTTAGGTGGCTTGCGGAGTATGGGTGTAGATGTAGATGTAGACATGTACCGTGGCCATGAAATGGTTTACGACGACGGCTTGATTGCTGGTGGTCACGTAATCGTCGCGTATGTTCATGGAGGACATATTGAACATCACTCCTTGCCAGATGACTTAAGTGCTGCCCGCTACCCTGCAGTGGTACCCTCGGTATCTTTCGGTAGTGTCCATCCAGGAAGCCATCTATGCCCTGGAACGGTCCGGTCGTTCAGTGGTGTTTGCCTGAGATCCTGACGTGTCCTGGCCTCCACACAAAGAACTTACTGACATGCTGGCCAAACAGGCTAAGCGTAAACCGCTTCTGGAGTTGGGCATCTCCGAAACCGACCTATGTTCTTACGCCGCAGTGTTTTTCGGCTTTGTTGTGCGTACTGTTATGCCATTCCATCTCCCAAACTGCGTGTCGTTAAGGATAATACGAATGTGTGGAAGTCTTCCATGCCGTCATGTCGCAGGGAATTAGTTGTCTTCTGCAAGGTCCACGTTGGCGATACGTGGCTAACGCATGGTTACCCTCTCCGTCGCGAGGACCCATATCGGTGTCGCTGTGGCTCACAAATGACAGTCGTCCACCTGTTGCTGGACCGCTTACTTTTAGCCGCTCTGCGGCGGACTTCTAACTTTCCCAGCACCTTCGGTGTTGGGCGACAATGCCTCAACAGCAGCTTTAGTTTTACATTGTATTCGTGAGGGTGGGTTTTATCATTTGCTCTAGGTTTTAGCGCATGTACTTTCTCTTTCTGTGTACTCCACCCTAGTGCTTTTAGGGTGGAGGTTTTAATGTGTTAGAGTGGCTGACTTCTTCTTATTCTCAGGTTCAGCCAGCAACGGTGGTCTACTCTCTTGTTTTGATCTCTTCATGTTTCTTCCGTCTCTCTGCTGTTTTGCCTTCCGATTTTGTCCATTTTAGTGTTCGTTGTCCTTCTGTCATTCTTGTAGTTTCCTCCTTTCTACCAGCTGTGTTCTGTTTGTCGCGATTATTTTACTCCCACCCTTGTGGAATTATTTTATTCGTAACGAGGGACCGATGACCTAGCAGTTTAGTCTCTTCCCCCCCCCCCCTTTTAAACCAACCAACCAACCAACCAACCAACCAATTAGTGACTCTGGTGAGATGATAAGGGCACCCACACCCTCATCAAAAACATGTGCTTGAGCGTAATATTGTCTACGCTTTGCGGTGTTTCTCAATGTGTTTCTGTACACTTACACATATATTACTATCTTTTCATTTAGATACTAGTTCATTTAGGATACATTTTAGATTCACCTTAAACTATTGTGATCTTTGTCCTGCACAGATGAATAATTAAGCTAAACGATTCCTTTTATGAGATAGTAAAAAAACAAGATTTCTACCAACAGGTTAATTAATTGAAATAAATTGTTTTTAAGTGCAGTAAGCGATTTTTATATTTCGCGGCTGAACTTATCCTATTGGGTTTAGAAACAATGTAAATAGTACAGTTACATGCTATCTCAATTTTCAAATACTGCTCTTACAAACAAATGCGGTAAATAACTGTAAGTCCCAAGGTAACTAGATTAACTAGCTAACTTAAAGAAAGTAATTATATGTAGAATGCTTGTGGAGATGTTGAAGTTTACCCTGTTACCTTTTGCAGGCACGTGTGACGAGATAAAACTCGATGCTTCAGACCTGCAGTACTTCCTCAACTTGAGACGCCCTAGGACTAGGGCACGCAATCGGCAGGCGGCTGCTAGACGATGAAGTAAGTAACATACAATCTTACACCTAACAACCCAAGCTGTCTAGAGAAGCAGTAGGTGAGCGAGGTCAAAGCAGACCTTAACACAAACGGTAAGACATGGACTCTTCAATCAAGCATGAGATTAATCGTAATAAATACAGAGAGATCGGACATTCACGAAACAGTGTTATAGGACTTGTAGATGGGAGCGAGTAGTAATATTTTGATCGGAAACCCTTGTCCGCAAAACGTACCGTACCTTACCGTGCCGTTCTACGACGGTTTCAGTTCAGATGTGTAACGCGTCCAGGTCTGCCGAGGGAAAGAGAAACGTCTGTGTTGCTTGCCCTGTTATGTAGTACGGAAGGCAGGATGATGTGTACTACGTCAGACGATCGTCTGATGTCATTTAACGTCTGCCGTGCTGCGAGACCTATTCAAAGCCTGTGGGTCTCCGATACAGTAAAAATAGTTCGGAGCACGTTTTCGAAATACAGACATGCACCTTGTGTATGGCGATGCTCACGTAGCACGCTATCGCGTAAACCTCCCGCTTAGATTAAGCAGCGGCTCAGGGGAATATCTATCTTCCCCTTGTTGAGGACGGACTGTGCTGTTCCACGGCAACGACGGACTCCGGAATTTGCAGATGTATTGCATCGCCCTCGAGAGAACCTGTCAATGAGTACTCGAATAATTGCCTGTGCAATAGGTGTTGGTAACCGTATATTCTGGGACGTTCTGCGTGAGCAGCAATTACGTCCGTACCACTTACGAGGGCTGTTATGAAAGTAAGGTCCGATCGGTCGCGAAGTGAAAACTACAGTGAAAATTGGAAATTTTTTATTCGCAACAATTAGCTACGCCTTCGAGCTACCTCTCTAAATAGTCGCCGCTTCGACTTACATATCTGTCGTGCCGTTGTACAAACTTTCCAGCACCCTCATCACAGAAAGCAGCCGCCTGTGCTTGCCGCCAATTCTCAACGCTGGTCTGCCTTCCGTTGTTTGTGCCAAAATGTTGTCTTTGTAGCCAGAGGTTCATGCGAGCAGAGATGAACAACGAAGAGAGCCAATTAAGGGCTGTATTGTGAGTGATCAAACACTTCTCATCCAAAACGCTTCGGGAGCGTCTTCATTACCCCTGCAGACTCGGCATGAAAATCGTCATGAAGAAAGAAACACATGACATGAATGTTTTGTGGGCTGCATAGATTCAGACGTAATCTCTCACCAGATCCAGATACTTGGCGGAGACACTGTTGTTTTAGGCATTTCTACGTGATCACTTTGCGCTCTGAACCGAAGAGAGCAACGTGAAGCGATCGACAGGCACACTAATTACATTGCGCAACACATATGTGCAAAGTTACATCGGATTTTAACAGTGGTTTCCATTTTGCGCATCATCGGACCTTACTTTCTGAATACGGCTCCTACGAAGAGTACGCATTGTGGAATCTTCGACACACCCGTGTTTCCACGTTGCGTTCTGTTAACAGAGGAATATGAGTTCACTAGAAACTGTTCTGAAGTCGCGAAACAGCCATGTCTGCAGAGGCGAAAACCATCACGCCACGCATGTTCAGGGTTTTCAGCAACGGTTCGGTATTAATGTATGGGCAGGTATTCAGGACGATCATCTGATTGGGTCATACCTTCTTCCACTCAACCTAACTGGTCCAGTGTACTTTATCTTCCTAAAAAATATATTGGACCTGTTCTTGGAAACTGTGCCACTGAACACCCGTCAGGAAATGTAGTTTCAGCATGGTTGTGCAGCAACCCAGCACGTGAAGTTCGGAGACATCTCAGCAGAAGATATGGTGAAAAGACAGACAGGCGCAGGTGGTCCAGCCGTGTAGCCTCCGCGATCGCAGAATTTAACTCATATGGACTGCTTCTTGTGAAGTAGTATGCAAAGTTTAAGTTACGAGACCCCTGTAGAGACAGAGTAAGATTTGTTGGCACGGGTTACGGCTGGTGCACTAGAAATTGAAGACACGCCAGATGGATGAAAAATATATATCAGAGTTTGTTTCATACGTACAGTGTTGGTGGTCACCACATTGAGCCGCTGTTTTAATGCATCAGTATGGTTCTGTACGTACAGTAGGCTGGATTCTTTTTGGTTTTGGAATAATGTGAACACAAAGTGTTAAAGTTTTAATTCAAACAAATGAGCTTAAGTGACAAATGGATGTTACATCATGTTTCCTTTCGAATTATTACATAATAATTGTACTGTTCAAATAACTTACGGGTTTGCTGCCGGGTGACGTCGTCGAACACCACCGATATTTCGACAGGAGCACACCCTGCCATTCTCAAGGCACAAACGCAAGGAAGAAGAATTGTGCAAGGAAATTTAATATCTTGGTTCACAAAGGAGAAGCAAGGAAGACACCACACACAGAACAAGTGTCAACACAAACAAAGATAACTAACATCAGAAATATCGATAGTTACTATTAATCAACAGCTGAGGTAGCACTAATTCTGTCCCTCGTTTTTTGATGAGAGACAGAGCTGGATTCCTAGCAGCATTTACACAAAATCCACCACCTCTGTTAATAAGGTTGCTTGATAGTTTTATTTCAACAGCTTCCTTAATAACACTATGCCAATAGCTGGACGTGCAAGCCAGAATCACCGTGTTGTTGTATTCCATAGGATGACCAGTGTCAAGGCTATGTTCTGCAGCAGCCGATTTGCTCGGCTGTTCTAAGCGTGTTTGACGCTTATGTTCAATACACCGGTCTTCCACAGTCCTGATTGTCTGACCAATATATGACATGCTACAACTGAGAGGAATACGATAGACCCCAACCTTAGGCAAACCCAGATCATCTTTTACGGACGCCAACAGGGCTTTAATCTTAGAAGGTGGTCAAAAAACACTTTTCACATTATGTTTCCGCAAAATACAGCAAATCCTGTTGGAAATGCTTATTGCCTAAGGAAAAAAGACCGTAGACTTAGGTGCCACTTCGTTGCTATCGTCACACACCCGTTGCACAGAAGGCGGATGGCGGAACGCACGTTTGATCTGCCTCTCGCTATAACCATTCTGACGAAAAGTGACAGAGATGTGATAGCTCAGCCGCCAAACATTCAGGGTCTGAGATGACGTGGGCCCTTTGAACTAAGGTGCGAAGTACTCCTTCACGCTGAGCTGGATGGTGACAGCTATCAGTTCGCAAATACAAGTCAGTGTGGGTAGGCTTCTATAAACAGAATGTCGCAACGTAGCATCTTCCTTTTGACCAACACATCAAGGAAGGGAAGGCATCCATTCTTTTCCACTTCCATAGTGAACTGAATATTCGGGTGGATTGAATTCAGAAGTTCCTAAAACCGGTTTAAATTATCACTACCATGAGGCCAAACAACAAAAGTATCGCCTACATATCTGAAAAAAACACGCAGGTTTCAAGGTCGCTGACTCCAATACACGTTTCTCAAAGTCCTCCATAAACAACTGGCCACAATAGGTGACAACGGGTTTCCCATTGCAACTCCATCAGTCTGTTCGTAGTACTGACCATTGAATAAAAAGTGGAAGTCAGCCCATGTCGAAACAAATTTGTTAACTCTACACCAAACTTAACCTCAATTAGTTGCCACGAATCAGAGAGAGGAACGCGAGTGAAAAGAGAAACCACATGAAAACTGACTTGAATATCAGTCATTCAAACCCAATCCTTGCAGTTGACGGAAGAGATCTGCAGAGTTCTTAATGTGGTGTTCACACCTACCTACTAGTGGGCTCAACAAACTAGCAAGACGTTTAGTTACACGATATGTCGGAGCACCAATATTAGAAACAATAGGCCTCAACGGAACAGCCTCTTTATGGACCTTAGAGAGGCCATATAATCTAGGTGGTACAGCACAGTAACAATTAAGACTCTTGATAGTCTCCTGTGACAACGAACTTTTCTTCAGGAGGTTATTTGTCTTTCTCTCTACACTGTTAGTAGGGTCAGCACCGATTTTGCGATACGACGAATCAGGAAGTAGACACGGCATCTTTTGTATGTAATCGTGCTTGTTCAACAAAACGTTGGCGTTTCCCTTGTCCGCAGGTAAAATAACATTATCAGGACACATTCTAAGTGAACGTAAAGCAGCCGCCTCAGCTGCTGTAATGTTACTTTTGGGTGGACGAGCCCCAGTCAACACATGACAAGCTTCCCTCTTAACCTCTTCCGTAGCCTCGGAAGGTAGTTTACGAACTGCCTGTTCGATAAAACTAATAAAATGAACGACTGGCAAACTCTAAGGCGTCGGTGGGAAGTTCAACCCTTTCCCCAGCATAGACAAAGCTGCGTCGTCAAACGTTTTCTCCGTGAGATTGATCACAGAACGTCGAGAATTAAAATTACAATTAGACACCGAGCCAAGGAAACGTTCAAACTTCGCCGAATGACGAGCAGTTACAGACTGAAATTCCCAGTAAGACTGCGACCAAGAGGCACCGTCCGCCCAATCCCAAGACACACCGGTGTCAGTGTGTTCTTTTTTTCCATTTCCAGGAGTGTATGATGGACCACATTAGTAAACGTTGGAACCACACTTGAGAATTGCAGGGTGTGCTCCTGTCGAAATACACTCCTGGGAATGGAAAAAAGAACACATTGACACCGGTGTGTCAGACCCACCATACTTGCTCCGGACACTGCGAGAGGGCTGTACAAGCAATGATCACACGCACGGCACAGCGGACAAACCAGGAACCGCGATGTTGGCCATCGAATGGCGCTAGCTACGCAGCATTTGTGCACCGCCGCCGTCAGTGTCAGCCAGTTTGCCGTGGCATACGGAACTCCATCGCAGTCTTTAACACTGGTAGCATGCCGCGACAGCGTGGACGTGAACCGTATGTGCAGTTGACGGACTTTGAGCGAGGGCGTATAGTGGGCATGCGGGAGGCCGGGTGGACGTACCGCCGAATTGTTCAACACGTGGGGCGTGAGGTCTCCACAGTACATCGATGTTGTCGCCAGTGGTCGGCGGAAGGTGCACGTGCCCGTCGACCTGGTACCGGACCGCAGCGACGCACGGATGCACGCCAAGACCGTAGGATCCTATGCAGTGCCACAGGGGACCGCACCGCCACTTCCCAGCAAATTAGGGACACTGTTGCTCCTGGGGTATCGGCGAGGACCATTCGCAACCGTCTCCATGAAGCTGGGCTACGGTCCCGCACACCGTTAGGCCGTCTTCTGCGTGAATGGAGGGACGAATGAAGACGTGTCGTCTTCAGCGATGAGACTCGCTTCTGCCTTGGTGCCAATGATGGTCGTATGCGTGTTAGGCGCCATGCAGGTGAGCGCCACAATCAGGACTGCATACGACCGAGGCACACAGGGCCAACACCCGGCATCATGGTGTGGGGAGCGATCTCCTACACTGGCCGTGCACCTCTGGTGATCGTCGAGGGGACACTGAATAGTGCACGGTACATCCAAACCGTCATCGAACCCATCGTTCTACCATTCCTAGACCGGCAACGGAACTTGCTGTTCCAGCAGGACAATGCACGTCCGCATGTATCCCGTGCCACCCAACGTGCTCTAGAAGGTGTAAGTCAACTACCCTGGCCAGCAAGATCTCCGGATCTGTCCCCCATTGAGCATGTTTGGGACTGGATGAAGCGTCGTCTCACGCGGTGTGCACGTCCAGCACGAACGCTGGTCCAACTGAGGCGCCAGGTGGAAATGGCATGGCAAGCCGTTCCACAGGACTACATCCAGCATCTCTACGATCGTCTCCATGGGAGAATAGCACCCTGCATTGTTGCGAAAGGTGGATATACACTGTACAAGTGCCGAAATTGTGCATGCTCTGTTGCCTGTGTCTATGTGCCTGTGGTTCTGTCAGTGTGATCATGTGATGTATCTGACCCCAGGAATGTGTCAATAAAGTTTCCCCTTCCTGGGACAATGAATTCACGGTGTTCTTACTTAAATTTCCAGGAGTGTATCTGCAGTGTTCGACGCCTCCGGCAGCAAACCCGTAAGTTATTTGAACATTCAATTTGCCGGGAAAAGATAAGGCCTCACATTGTTTGCCTCTTCGGGGAGGAAATGTATCGTTGTCTGCAGAGGTTGGATAAACATCGGTGCAGTAGAGTAAGGTTGGAATGTGCATTACCGTTTTTATTGAAGTGTCGAAATCATAGGGTTGTTCCAACGTTTTCTAAGGTTGACCATCATATTAATTCTCTTGCTGCCATTCGCATCCAACAACGAGCTTGTTTAGCTCTTGTTTGTGAAAGGAGCCACTATACACGCCGTCAATTAGATTTTGTTTCTAAGGAATTATTTCAGCTTCATTTAATAATGACGTCTAATGTTTCTGAATTTTCTTGGGATTGGGTGGACAGTGCCTCTTGGTCGCAGTCTGACTGGGAGTTTCAATCTGTAACTGCTCGTCATTCGGCGAAGTTTGAACGTTTCCTTGGCTCGGTGTCTAATTATAATTTTAATTCTTGACGTTCTGTGAGTCTACCATCTGATGCGGTGTATCGCAATATCGGTGCTAACCCTACTAGAAGTGCTGAGAGAAAGACAAATAACCTCCTGAAGAAAAGTTCGTTGTCACAGGAGACTATCAAGAGTGTTAATTGTTACTGTGCTGTACCACCTAGATTATATGGCCTCCCTAAGGTCCATAAAGAGGCTGTTCCGTTGAGGCCTATTGTTTCTAATATTGGTGCTCCTACATATCGTGTAACTAAACGTCTTGCTAGTTTGTTGAGCCCACTAGTAGGTAGGTGTGAACACCACATTAAGAACTCTGCAGATCTCTTCCGTCAACTGCAAGGATTGCGTTTGAATGACTGATCTTCAAGTCAGTTTTCATGTGGTTTCTCTTTTCACTCGCGTTCCTCTCTCTGATTGGTGGCAACTAACTGAGGTTAAGTTTGGTGTAGAGTTAACAAATTTGTTTCGACATGGGCTGACTTCCACTTTTTATTCAATGGTCAGTACTACGAACAGACTGATGGAGTTGCAATGGGAAACCCGTTGTCACCTATTGTGGCCAGTTGTTTATGGAGGACTTTGAGAAACGTGCATTGGAGTCAGCGACCTTGAAACCTTCGTGTTTTTTTTCAGATATGTAGGCGATACTTTTGTTGTTTGGCGTCATGGTAATGAGAATTTAAACCGGTTTTAGAAACATCTGAATTCAATCCTCCCGAATATTCAGTTCGCTATGGGAGCGGAAAAGAATGGATGCCTTCCCTTACTTGATGGGTTGGTCAAAAGGAAGACTAATGCTACGCTGGGACATTCTGTTTATAGGAAGCCTACCCACACTGACTTGTATCTGCGAACTGATACCTGTCACCATCCAGCTCAGCGTGAAGGAGTACTTCGCACCTTAGTTCACAGGGCCCACTTCATCTCAGACCCTGAATGTTTGGCGGCTGAGCTATCACATCTGTCACTTTTCGTCAGAATGGTTATAGCGAGAGGCAGATCAAACGTGCGTTGCGCCATCCGCCTTCTCTGCAACGGGTAAGACGATAGCCGAAGTGGCACCTAAGTCTACGGCCTTTTTGCCTTACACAGGAAGCATTTCCAACAGGATTTGCCGTATTTTGCGGAAATATGACGTGAAAAGTGTTTTTCGACCACCTTCTAAGATTAAGGCCCTGTTGGCGTCCCTTAAAGTTGATCTTGGTTTGCGTAAGGTTGGGGTCTATCGTATTCCTTGCAGTTGTGGCATGTCATAGATTGGTCAATCAGGACTGTGGAAGACCGGTGTGTTGAACATAAGCGTCAAACACGCTTAGAACAGCCGAGCAAATCGGTTGCTGCAGAACATAGCCTTGACACTGGTCATCCTATGGAATACAACAACACGGTGATTCTGGCTTGCACGTCCAGCTATTGGCATAGTGTTATTAAGGAAGCTGTTGAAATAAAACTATCAAGCAACCTTATTAACAGAGGTGGTGGATTTTGTTTAAATGCTGCTAGGAATCCAGCTCTCCCATCAAAAAACGAGGGACAGAATTAGTGCTACCTCAGATGTTGATTAATAGTAACTATCGATATTTCTGATGTTGGGTATCTTTGTTGTGTTGACACTTGTTCTGTGTGTGTGGTGTCTTGTTTCTCCTCTGTGAACAGAGGTATTAACGTTCCTTGCACAATTCTTCTTCCTTGCATTTGTGCCTTGAGAATGGCAGGGTGTGCTCCTGTCGAAATATCGGTGGTGTTCGACGACGTCACTCGGCAGCAAACCCGTAAGTTATTTCAACATTCAATTCACCGGGAAATGTTAAGGTCTAACAATTGTACTGCTTCACACCTAACTCAGTTCCTCAAGCAGAACAAGGCACATTACACATCCGAATTGAAACCGTTGTAGGGTGGAAACAGTACATTTCCGGACATGAGTTCCTGTTCAAAATACTATGCATTTACTAAACTCTACTAAGTCTTACAGGTTTGTATTGGGAATTTGTGAACACTGTAGATAGATAATCTGCATTATAGGCGATGCCCCAGTGGATGGAGGGTCCACATTATAAAAATGACAGAACGCTTGAAACTGAGCACTTTCAGGTAAACTACTAACTGTTTGAAGTATTACTGAAAAATGCCTGATCAAGGGCTATGCCTAGCATGTATTAATTGCAATTCCATTAGTTCCTTCCTCATCTCTCCTTCCATCTCTTTTACCCCCCTCTGTCCATCGATCTTTAACCCCTGTCTCGGTGCCCATTTATTTCAATCCCGCCTCATTGTCCTCCTGTTTTACTCCCCTCTCACTCTCTTCTTTCACCCTCTTCTTTCACCCTCTTCCTGCTCTGTTTCACTCTCACGCTCCTCCCCCCGATGTCTCGATCGTGTGTGTGTGTGTGTGTGTGTGTGTGTGTGTGTGTGTGTGTGTGTGTGTGTGTGTGAGAGAGAAGAGAGAGAGAGAGAAGAGAGAAGAGAGAAGAGAGAGAGAGAGAGAGAGAGAGAGAGAGAGAGAGAGAGAGAGAGAGAGATTTTTCTTGTGAATGAATAAAGAGGTACTTACAATGTGTATGAAGTACACTTTATAGCAGCAACTTTTGCTCATCGCAACTATTGGAAATCGTAGTAGTGTTTTAATGTTTTTAGAAGAACGTAATGCATATACGTAACTGACAGTCGCAGGTTCGAATCCTGCCTGGGGCATGGATGTGTGTGATGTCTTTAGGTTAGTTAGGTTTAAGTAGTTCTAAGTTCTAGGGGACTAATGACCTCAGAAATTGAATCCCATAGTGCTCAGAGCCATTTGAACCATTTGACGTAACTGAACGCTGTGCTCCACGCTTAACGATATTATTGATTATGCTTGTCATGCGTATGGTAGAAATGTTCCACGAGTACCATCTACAGCTCATTCCTCGAAATGAACATTTTTACGAGTACTTATTGACAAATCTTCTCCCACACGATCCAGTACCATCTCCTCAAATGCTATTGTGCAGTCAATTATCTGTCAAAACGTTCATCACGTCCCTGTGACATCAACGACCCAGTTTCTCGTACTTTAATAGACACAGCGATAAATGCCACTCAGTTAGAATAACGCTTGTTGCAAAACTGTTATCTGTATATTGTCCCTGCTTTCTAGGTGTTATATCATGCGGCACCACACGTTAATAACATATCTGTAAGTACTTGTAAGAAGCAGTAGTCTACTTTCAGCAGATAATTATTAACTGTATGCAGTGTCAGGCGACATCGTGATTACACCGCAGATTGTTGTATGTTGTGTTTTAATGTAGTACTGTCAATGTCCCTACAGCATTAAGTTGTTTGTTATGAAACAAAAATGGCTCTGAGCACTATGCGACTTAACTTCTGAGGTCATGAGTTGCCTAGAACTTAGAACTAATTAAACCTAACTACCCTAAGGACATCACACACATCCATGCCCGAGGCAGGATTCGAACCTGCGACGGTAGCGGTCGCTCGGCTCCAGACTGTAGCGCCTAGAACCGCACGGCCACTCCGGCCGGCTGTTATGAAACATAAACAGTTTAAAAACACGGCTCTCGAAATCACTGCTCATTCAAGCCTTCATGCTACCAGAAATATTCATCTTTGACTAATGGTTTCCTATGCAAAAAGAGGAGGGAGGAAGAAGTATGGTGGGAGGGGAGAAGTTCAATTCAAATCCCAGTCTGGTTAACGACATATAAGGATACAGTTACATACAACGATGACAGTGCGTTCTCTACTTTTGTACAGCTGAGCTAGAAATAGTCTCCTGCTATGTCGCCGTTGACGAGGCATTACAACTTAATCTTCCTTTTCTTATTCCTTGATGGCGCTCCACAATACCCAGAAATCTTTAAAGCCTGGTGCAATGTTTGGTATCTCTAAATCATTCCCGTTAAAGCTTTAGCAGTAACCATAGGAAGTAATACTACCCAATTTTTAATTTACGTAAAAAATCTTTGCATTCAGCATGTCAGAACACTACAATATCTTAGAGTAACAATGAACATCAAACGAACCTAATGACGAGACATAGCACGCATCTTGCAATAATTCAAAACCACACTTATCAGCTGATTAAAGAATGTCCACTTTCCACCACATTTGTACTATCATTATAGTCATCATCATCATCAGCAGCAGCAGCAGCAGCTGCAGCATAGACAGGGTCATTATTATTCACTGGAGGACTATCTCACAGTGATACAGGCGTTGTCTACGTAATAAAAATAAATACCTCAAAATATACAACACACAGAACACGTGATTTGCGAGGATAGGACACGTGGAAGGCCATGGCCTGATTAAGGCACTATTCTGGTATTTTCCATAGTGATCTAGGAAAACCACAGAAAACTCAAATCAGGAAAGCCAGATAGAGAAACTCCATCCTTCCGAATATGTGGTCATTGTCTCAATGGCTGCAATGCCCCATTCAGTTGTTCGCTATTGTAGAATGTTCCCTCGTTTAGACACGATTTGTTTCAAGTAGTAACTAACATAAAATACAGTAACGTTCTTCATCGGCCAGAGCTTCTTGTGAAGGCGGTAAACAGTGACTAGGTTTGGAAATGTGACAAGATGTAGTAGTAATCCCCTTCCATCACTACAGATTATGCAAGTCCTCTAAGTAATCTTCAGCTGTGTAGTATGCATTGCGTGTGATGATTCTCTCAGTTGCATTTCTAACAGGTGTCTTTAAGTAATATTTTTCATTTCTTTTAACAGTTGATTCTATAATGTTATTCGCTATTTAGTGGCACTACCTAGTTTTCAGTGAAATTAGTAACAAGTAATGGGAAAGTAGCGAAATATTGCGGTAGCAACTGCAGTGGTAAGCGTAATGGGGTGACATGTGGGTCAGAATAATATGTACGTAAAAGCATAGCATGTCGTGTAAGATCCTGCCAACTCGTAATATAGGGTGTCAAGGAAGCTGTTTTTTCGTATAGCTCGACAATATAATCATATTAACGGAATTATTAGAGTAGTTTAATTGGCAATACTTAACTTTACCGTTTTCACAACGAAGTGTGGCAACAAACTGGCGACATGCAAATAATCAACGTCCTTCGATATATACAATTTCCACGCAAGCAATTAATATTGATCACAAGTCTCAGCGAAACAGTTAAGGTGACGGCTCATCCTCTAGTGCGGTTCTTCCAGAGCGGCTCTTCTAGAGCGTCGTCTAGAGCGGCCGAGGCTAGTTGGAGCAGCACTTACATTCCCTTCAGGTAGAGACCGCTCCTGTCGTGGTGTGGTCCTAGTCAGTGTTATATTGGCTGACATCGTCTCACAGCCTTCTTTGCATTTACGTTCCATGCCGACATGGCGGCGCTTGATGTTAACGCTGGAACACGTCGCGCTAGCTGTACTCAGCAGAAACTAGCTCTATATAGCAATTACAGCCAAAACGAGCATGGCAGCCTCCACTGGCGTCCACAGTGGATGCATACAGGGCGTGAGTCGCCATTTCATTGAGGAACGTCGTAGCAGAAGTAGGTGAACACCACTGACGTAAAGGCTGTGGCCTACTGCCAGGCTGCTAGCTGTAACGCGGCATGACAGCGTCACATGACACCTACGTGCACATATCCTCGGCCGCACGAAATCAGCTGTCCATGAACCAATGCTGGCCAAGGACACTTTGCCTCGCTGTACTAACTACGTAATGTGTATTTGAAGTTCAATACATCATTTCTCTCGATCAGCAGTGTTTCTGGGCCCATTGGCTCGTCGCTACCTGCACTCATCGTAGCGAGTGTTGTCAGCACTGGACAGAGTGAACAGCGGAAGGTGTACCGCCCCCTGCGATTTGACGTCTGAACCACAGTATATGATATCTTTATGGTAGGGTGAGTCAGACTGTTGTTTATGTTTTGGCGTCAGTTCAAAAATGGTTCAAATGGCTCTGAGCACTATGGGACTCAACTGCTGTGGTCATTAGTCCCCTAGGACTTAGAACTACTTAAACCTAACTAACCTAAGGACATCACATACATCCATGCCCGAGGCAGGATTCGAACCTGCGACCGTAGCAGTCGCACGGTTCCGGACTGCGCGCCTAGAACCGCGAGACCACCGCGGCCGGCTTGGCGTCAGTCATAGGGTCAAGCCCTAGGGGTCATCCTAACTGGAGAGTTGCTTTTATGAGGTCAGAAGAAGCAATGGATGTCTCCCAGTTTCTGGGAAATTCTAGGAATGAATGGCTACGGCCCATGTAATGTATACAGTGCAGTTTACCTGGGCATTCTGCTCCTAGAGCCGCGTCTGTGGCAGTTGTTTCACCTGTCATCGTTCTGGTCGTATGATAAGGGAGTTTAGGGAGTCCAGTTGGCTCAATATTAGACAGAAGAGAAATATGTTGTTGTTCGAGTAGCTAAATAGTGTTTTGTCTTAGGTATTGTTGTTATGCCTCAGTCTGTCAAAATGGTTAAGGGTTATCCAATAGCGAAATTAGATATTGAAGGTGTCATTCGCGAGGAAGCTATGCAATTGGTTAAACAGTGAGCACAGTTAAGGCATAGAATGTTTTTGTGAATAACAAGTTAGCAGAGAGGATGAAGAGTGGGGGCTGTTTAAATCTGATTCTGGGGTTGAATCCACCTGTTACAAACCTTGTTACCCCTTTTTCTGGTACGTAATTTGAGGATGGGTTGTCATTAGGTGAGTATATCTTGTCATTGCTGAAATAGGGGCTTGGTCAGACAAGCAGTTGTTGCAAATGGTAAGACTACACCTGTCAGGAGAAGCGTAGTCGTGTGTACAGTGCATAGGAGCACTGCACAAGGTGGTAACTTTAAACTACTCGGGCAAGGAATGGAACAGATATACATGCAGTAGAATAGTCTCCGGTTTTTCCGTTAACAGTTCAGTGTAATTTCTAAGAAGCATAGTGAAACCACAGTGGATTTTGCCGATAGGTTTAGGAAGCTTAACTTGCATATATAGAAGCTGTGACAGAATGATCAGGCGAATAAGGTCGAGCAACAGGAACAAAATGCTTTCCCAAGGATTTTCACACTTGAAATGTCTAGAGGTGCACATTGGTGCGCCTATAGTTCTCCATTTTACAGTAAGGCTAGCAATGGAATTCGATGAGACTGGTGGTGCGACAGACACAAGGTTGGTTCGTTTGTGGGAGTTAAAGGGACCAGACTGCGACGGTCATCGGTCCCACAGATATAAGGTACTGAAGAAATGTGTTTACACCAAATACAGAATGTTTTCATAGAGGGCGTAAAGGGCAGATGCAGAGGCAGTAATGTGCCCCACAGAGTAAGAGGGGTGGTATGAACTGCCATCGGTTTGGTGGGAATAACAGTGGAAATGGTATGGACCAGCAACAGAATTACAGAAATAATATTAGTGGTGTGGGTGGTAGAAAACACCTGTTAAACTCGAAAGGGAATCCCGGGTCTGCCGAAAGGCGTTACCAGTAGAAACGGAAGTACTGAATGTAGAGTCAGAATGTGCCACAGTGGGTGTAATAGGTGGTAAGAGGTATAAAATTTTGTTCGACACAGGAGCGCGTGTGTGAGTGACCTCCAGAAGTTAATGCGTAAGAAACAATGGGACTCACCATGCTACAATCTCCGTGGAGTAGGGAATAATGATATGTGACCACTGGGTCGATAATGGTGGATTTTAGGTTAGATCCAACTAAGTTTAGGCAGTGTGCGGAAGCGGTTTGATGACAAGTTGTGGAAATTAGAGGCCATTAATCAGTCGCAAGGAGTGTTTGCTGTACAACGCAATGCAGTTAAACCACGTACAATGCCATTATGGCTTGATTCTTATGATAGTGTGTAGAGTTGTACCGGGAAGTCGCTGTGGGTGAACAAAGCGCGTGACTTCCTGGTTGATACACTGCATACAGTGGAACTGCTGAAGGACAGTGAGGTATTAGATGCAGCCTGTTGTATGGTAAGGTGGAGTATAGTACGAGTACAGGAAAGGAATGGAGGTAACACGATAATCATTAATGTGGATAATTTTGGCGTCGAGGAGGTTAAGTTGTTAAAGGGAACGTTTGTGGCGGCATTATAAATTCCTGATGAGGAAGAATCCTGTCCCCTATACTCTGTTAGGTGGAACCTATTGCTGGAAAAGACAACAAAACCTCGAGACAGCGTCCTCCTCCCAATAGCTCTCCTACCAACTGCCGGTTCCAATCACTACCCTGTCTTCCATCATCCTCACCGGCTCTCTCCTAGCTGGATCCAGCTGTGACTGAAGGGCACAGATCTTCCTTTCCCGTTTCTCTACCAGTCTATTCCTGTTGCATATTTTGCGGCTCAAGGAGAGGGCCTCAGATACCTCTTCAGAGTCCTCCACACTACATCCGACCCTCCCCCCTTCCCCTCCTCCGGTGAAACTATTTACAAAATTCTCACAATGGTTCTCACTTCGGTCAAATAACTTCAATAGTGAAGGAAAAAACCTTACATACATAAAACTAAAGGATTACTATGAGCTGCATCATGTTTACTTCGATATAAAAAGAATGCACCTTCTGGTTCAAAAATGGCTCTGAGCACTATGGGACTAAACTGCTGTGGTCATTAGTCCCCTAGAACTTAGAACTTCTTAAACATAACTAACCTAAGGACATGACACACACCCATGCCCGAGGCAGGATTCGAACCTGCGACCGTAGCAGTCGCACGGTTCCGGACAGCGCGCCCAGAACCGCGAGACCACCGCGGCCGGCACACCTGGTGAAGCGTGAAATTCGGTACTAGCGCGAATTCAGTAACGTCAGACGTATGTAAACAAATGTTAGACTGAACTCGAAAAATTCAAAACAACTAGGATATTTTCTAAACCTAACACAGAAATGTCCACCCTTCCCTTGTGTGACAAGAAAAGCCACTTGTGCGCCCACAGCAAGAGGTATTCATAAAATACCCCCAAGTGTATATGGATAATTATGAGCGCCCCGTTCGGTATGCAGACAAATCTGACCTAGAAAACTACTATCAAAAATTCACTGTAAAACAAACCTAAAATATAATAAGTAGTAAATATACTGCGAAAGGTATTCAAAATGCAAAACAGACGGTAGAGAACAAGAATACGATTTTACAATATTTATAAATCTATAATATTCTGTAACTACTTGAGAACGCTATTAGGTAAATAAACTGGGAAGAAAATGATACGTCAGTGTGAACAGAATCAAAAATTCATGCCAACATCTACAATAACAATGAAAAATAATACGTAAAATACTTTCAAGCTTCCGACGCAAATCCCACCATAGCTTGGTCAAAACATATTTCAAGGGGAGGACTTCTGGTGTTTATTTCCTTGACGTTTGAAATGAGATGCATATTTTTATGAGGCACGAGCTTTATTTCACGCCAGGATTCCACCAATATCCAGCTTTATCCAAAACATCACTGATACAGTACTACAGTGATCACCTCATCATTGCCACACATGCGATGTTGATGGTTATTGTTGTCTTCAGTCCAAAGAATGGTTTGATGCAGCTCTCCATTCTATTTTGTGCAAGCCTCTTCTTCTGAGTACTACTGCAACCTATATCCTTCTGAACCTGCTTACTGTATTCATCTCTTGCTCTCTCCGTACGATTTTAACCTCACACGCTTCCCTCCAGCACTACATTGGGCATCGCTTGATGCCTCAGAATGGGTACTACAAACCGGTCGTTTCTTTCAGTCAGGATGCACCACAAATTTCTGTTCTTCCCAATTCTATTCAGCAACTCCTCATTAGTTACATGATCTACCCATCTAATCTTCTTCATTCTTCTGTAGCACCACATTTCAAATGCTTCTATTGTCTTAATGTCTGAACCGTCTATCGTCCATGTTTCACTTCCTTACATGACAACACTCCATACAATAGTTCCTGACACTTAAATCTCTACTCGATGTTAACAAATTACCCTTCTTCGGAAACGCTTTTCTCGCCATTTTACGTCCTCCCTACTTCGACCACCATGAGTCATTTTGCTTCCCAAATAGCAAATCTCATCTACGACATTAAGTGCCTCATTTCCTAATCTAATTCCTTCAGCGTCACATGATTTAATTAGACTATATCCCATTATTCTCGTTTTGCTTTTGTTGCTGCTTATCTTAAATCCTCCTTTCACGAAAATGTCCATTTTGTTCAACTACTCTTCAAAGTCATTCGCTGTGTCACCGTCAAACCTCAAAGTTTTTATTTCTTCTCCGTGGACTTTTTTTTCTTTAGTTTCCTTTACTGCTTGCTCAATATACAGATTGAATAACATCGGGGATAGGCTATATCTCTCACTCCCTTTTCAATCACTGCTTCCCTTTGGTGCCTCTAGCCTCTTATAACCGCCATCTGGTTTCTGTACATAATGTAACTAGCCTTTCGGTTTTACTCCTGCCACCTTTACAATTTGAAAGAGTATTCTAGTCAACATTGTCAAAAGCTTTCTCTTCGTCTACAAATGCTGTAAACATAGGCTTGCCCTTCCTTAACCTATCTTCTATGAGAAGTCGTAGGATCGGTATATCTCTCCGTAATCCAGACTGATCTTTGATGAGGTCGGCTACTACCAGTTTTCCCATTCTTCTATAAAGGATTCGTGTTAGCATTTTCCAACAATGACTTATCATACTGATTGTTCGGTAATTTTCACACCTGACAGCACTTGATTTCTTTGGACTTGGAATTATTATCTTCTTCTTGAAGTCTGAGGGTATTTCACCTGTTTCATACATCTGTCTCACCTGATGAGAGTGATTTGTCATGAGTGTCTCTCCCAAGGCTATCAGTAGCTCTAACGGAATGTTGTCTGCTCTGCGGCCTTGTTTTGGCATAATTCTTTCAATGCTATATCAAAGTCTACATGCAGTTTATAACTCCCTTCTCATCTTCATCTATGTCCTCTTCCATTTCCATAATATTTCTGTGAAGTACATCTCCCTCGTATAAGCTCTCTGTAGACTCCTTCCACTTTTCTGCTTTCCCTTCGTTGCTTGGGACTGATTTTCCAGCTGAGTTCATGATATTCATGAAGAAGGGTTTTCTTTTCTCCATAGGTATCATTAATTTTCCTGTAGGCCGCACCTACACTATGTAATAAAAAGTATCCTGACACCCCCCAAAAATATACATTTCTCATATTAGGTGCTTTGTGCTGCTACCTTCTGCTAGGTACTCCATATCAACGACCTCAGTAGTCATTATACATCGTGAGAGAGCAGAATGGGGTGCTCCGCGGAACTCACGGACTTCAAATGTGGTCAGGTGATTGGGTGTCACTTGTCATACATCTGTACGTGCGGTTTCCACACTCCTAAACATCCCTAGGTCCACTGTTTCCCATGTGATAGTGAAGTGGAACCATGAAGGGACATGAACAGCACAAACGCGTACAGACCGACCTCGTCTGTTGACTGACGGTGACCGCCGACATTTAAAGAGGGTCGTAATGTGTAATAGCAGACATCTATCCAGACCATCACACAGGAATTCCAAACTGCATCAGGATCCACTGCAAGTACTATGACAATTAGGCGGGAGGTGAGAAATCTTGAATATCATGGTCGAGCAGCTGCTCATAAGCCACACATCATGCCGGTAAATGCCAAACGACGCCTCGCTTGGTGTAAGGAGCGTAGACATTGGACGTTTGAACAGAGGAAAAACTTAGTGTGGAGTGAAGAATCACGGTACACAAGGTGGCGATCCGATGGCAGAGTGCGAGCATGGTGAATGCCCGGTGAGCGTCATCTGCCAGCGTGTTTAGTGCCAAAAGTAAAATTCGGAGGCGGTGGTGTTATGGTGTGGTCGTGTTCCTCATGGAGTGCTTGCACCCCTTAATTTGCGTGGAACTATCACAGCACAGACGTATATTCACGTTTTAAGCACATTCTTGCTTTCCACTGTTGAAGAGCAATTCGGGGATGGCGTTTGCATCTTTCAAAACAATCGAGCACCTGTTCATAGTGCACGTCCTGTGGCGGAGTGGTTACACGACAATAATATTGCTGTAATGGACTGGTCTCCATAAAGTCCTGACCTGAATCCAATACAGCACCTTTAGGACGTTTTGGAACGCTGACTTCGTGCCATGTTTCACCGACCGACATCGATACCTTTCCTCAGTGCAGCACTGCGTGAAGAATGGGCTGCCATTCCCCAAGAAACCTTCCAGCACCTGGATGAACGCATACCTGCGAGGGTAGAAGCTGTCGCAAAGATTAAGGGTGGACCAACACTACACTGAATTCCAGCATTACCGGTGGAGGTGGCCACGAACTCATCATTTTTAACCAGATGTCCGGATACTGTTGATCGTGTAGTGTATCGTACCCCAGTGATGTATGCTTTTACATCCTTACATTTCTCCTGTATCCATTCCTACTTAGCTATTTTGCACTGTTCATGTCGATGTCAGTTTTTAGACGTTTGTGTTCCTTTCGCCTGCCTCATTTGCTGCATTTTTAAATTTTTTTCTCTCATCGATTAAATTCAATATCTCCTGTATTACCCTAGGATTTATACTATCGTCGTCTTTTTACCTACTTGATCCTCTGCTGCCTTCACCATTTCATTTCTCAAAGCTACCCATTCTTCTTCCTTTTCCCTGTTGTTGTCAATCGTTCCCTAATGCGCCCTCTGAAATTCTCTAGATCCTCTGGGTCTTTCTACATCTACATCTACATGACTACTCTGCAATTCACATTTAAGTGCTTGACAGAGGGTTCATCGAACCACAATCATACTATCTCTCTACTATTCCACTCCCGAACAGCGCACGGGAAAAACGAACACCTAAACCTTTCTGTTCGAGCTCTGATTTCTCTTTTATTTTGATGATCATTCTTACCTATGTAGGTTGGGCTCCACAAAATATTTTCGCATTCGGTAGAGAAAGTTGGTGACTGAAATTTCGTAAAAAGGTCTCGCCGCGATGAAAAACGTCTTTGCTGTAATGACTTCCATCCCAACTCGTGTATCATATCTGCCACACTCTCTCCCCTATTACGTCATAATACAAAACGAGCTGCCCTTTTTTGCACCCTTTCGATGTCCTCCGTCAATCCCACCTGGTAAGGATCCCACACCGCGCAGCAATATTCTAACAGAAGACGAACGAGTGTAGTGTAAGCTGTCTCTTTAGTGGACTTGTTGCATCTTCTAAGTGTCCTGCCAATGAAACGCAACCTTTGACTCGCCTTCCCCACAATATTATCTGTCTGGTCCTTCCAACTGAAGTTGTTCGTAATTTTAACACCCAGGTACTTAGTTGAATTGACAGCCTTGAGAATTGCACTATTTATCGAGTAATCGAATTCCAACGGATTTCTTTTGGAACTCATGTGGATCATCTCACACTTTTCGTTATTTAGCGTCAAATGCCACCTGATACACCATACAGCAATCTTTTCTAAATCGCTTTGCAACTGCTACTGGTCTTCAGATGACCTTACTAGACGGTAAATTACAGCATCATCTGCGAACAACCTAAGAGAACTGCTCAGATTGTCACCCAGGTCATTTATATAGATCAGGAACAGCAGAGGTCCCAGGACGCTTCCCTGGGGAACACCTGATATCACTTCAGTTTTACTCGATGATTTGCCGTCTATTACTACGAACTGCGATCTTCCTGACAGGAAATCACGAATCCAGTCGCACAACTGAGACGATATCCCATAGGTCCGCAGCTTGATTAGAAGTCGCTTGTGAGGAACGGTGTCAAAAGCTTTCCGGAAATCTAGAAATACGGAATCAACTTGAGATCCCCTGCCGATAGCAGCTATTACTTCGTGCAAATAAAGAGCTAGCTGCGTTGCACAAGAGTGATGTTTTCTGAAGCTATGCTGATTACGTGTCAATAGATCGTTCCCTTCGAGGTGATTCATAATGTTTGAATACAGTATGTGCTCCAAAACCCTACTGCGAACTGACGTCAATGACATAGGTCTGTAGTTAAATGGATTACTCCTACTACCCTTCTTAAACACTGGTGCGACCTGCGCAATTTTCCAATCTGTAGGTACAGATCTATCGGTGAGCGAGCGGTTGTATATGAGTGCTAAGTAGGGAGCTATAGTATCAGCGTAATCTGAAAGGAACCTAGTCGGTATACAATCTGGACCTGAAGACTTGCCCGTATCAAGCGATTTGAGTTGCTTCGCAACCCCTAAGGTATCTACTTCTAAGAAACTCATGCTAGCAGATGTTGGTGTTTAAAATTCTGGAATATTCCATTCGTCTTCCCTGGCGATGGAATTTCGGAAAACTGCGTTCAATAACTCCGCTTTAGCGGCACAGTCGTCGGTAACAGTACCATCGGCACTGCGCAGCGAAGGTATTGACTGCGTCTTGCCGCTTGTGTACTTTACATACGACCAGAATTTCTTCGGATTTTCTACCAAATTTCGAGACAATGTTTCGTTGTGGAACCTATTGAAGGCATCTCGCATCGAAGTCCGTGCCAAATTTCGCGCGTCTGTAAATTTTAGCCCATCTTCGGGATTTCGCGTTCTTCTGAACTTCGCATGCTTTTTCCGTTGCTTCCGCAACAGCGTTCGGACCTTTTTTGTGTACCACGGGGGATCCGTTCCATCTCTTACCAATTTATGAGGTATGAATCTCTCAATTGCTGTTGCTACTATTTCTTTGAATTTGAGCCACATCTCGTCTACATTTGCATAGTCAGTTCGGAAGGAATGGAAATTGTCTTTTAGGAAGGCTTCTAGTGACACTTTATCCGCTTTTTAAAATAAAATTATTTTGCGTTTGTTTCTGATGGATTTGGAAGAAACTGTGTTTAACCTAGCTACAACGACCTTGTGATCACTAATCCCTGTAGCAGTCATGATGCTCTCTATCAGCTCTGGATTGTTTGTGGCTAAGAGGTCAAGTGTGTTCTCGCAACTATTTACAATTCGCGTGGGTTCGTGGACTAACTGCTCGAAATAATTTTCGGAGAAAGCATTTAGAACAATCTCGGAAGATGTTTTCTGCCTACCACCGGTTTTGAACAAGTATTTTTGCCAACATACCGAGGGTAGGTTGAAGTCCCCACCAACTATAACAGTATGAGTGGGGTATTTATTTGTTACGAGACTCAAACTTTCTCTGAACTGTTCCGCAACTGTATCATCGGAGTCTGGGGGTCGGTAGAAGAAGCCAAGTATTAACTTAATTCGGCTGTTAAGTATAACCTCCACCCAGACCAATTCTCACGGAGTATCTACTTCGACTTCACTACAAGATAAACCGCTACTGACACACAAACACTCCACCACCAATTCTGCCTAATCTATCTTTCCTGAACACCGTCTGAGATTTCGTAAAAATTTCTGCAGAACTTATTTCAGGCTTTAGCCAGCTTTCTGTACCTATAACGATATTAACTTCTGTGCTTTCTATTAGCGCTTGAAGCTCAGGGACTTTTCCAGCGCAACTACAACAATTTACAACTATAATTCCGACTGTTCCTTGATCCAAGCACGTCCTGTATTTGCCATGAACCCTTTGACATTGCAGCCCACCCCGTACTTTCCCGAGGCCTTCTAACCTAAAAAAAAAAAAAGCCCAGTCCACGCCACACAGCCTCCGCTACCCGTGTAGCAGCCAGCTGAGTGTAGTGAACTCCTGACCTATTCAGCGGAACCCGAAACCCCACCACCCTATGGCGCAAGTCAAGGAATCTGCAGCCAACATGGTCGCAAAACCGTCTGAGCCTCTGATTCAGACCCTCCACCCGGCTCCGCACCAAAGGTCCGCAGTCGGTTCTGTCGACGATGCTGCAGATGGTGAGCTCTGCCTTCATCTGGTAAGCAAGACCGGCAGCCTTCACCAAATCAGATAGCCGCTGGAATCCAGAGAGGATTTCCTCAGATCCAAAGCGACACACGTCATTAGTGCCGACATGTGCCACCACCTGCAGCTGGATGCACCCTGTGCTCTTCATGGCATCCGGAAGGACCCTTTCCACATCAGGAATGACTCCTCCCAGAATGCACACGGAGTGCACACTGGATTTCTTCCCCTCCTTAGCCGCCGTATCCCTAAGGGGCCCCATTACGCGCCTAACATTGGAGCTCCCGACTACCAGTAAGCCCACCCTCTGCGATTGCCCGGACCTTGAAGGCTGAGAATGATCCTCTGAAACAGGGCAGGCAGCTGCATCTGGCTTAGCCAGAGACAGTGCCTGAAACCGGTTTGTCAGACGCACCGGGGAGGCTTTCTGAGCAGCCTCCGGGGACGCCTTTCGCTGCCTGCCATGCCTTGGAACAACCTCCCAATCAACCACAGGCGAGGGCTCAGCCCCACTGCGGGCAGCAACCGGGGCAACCACAGCGGCAGACCAATCTGGGGACAGACGGGACTAGGTTGACATCCCCGTGATACCCAAGTCCGGCTCCCCACAGTGGTCCCCATTGGCAACAGCCTCAAGCTGCGCGACCGAAGTCAGCGCAGATTGCAGCTGTGAGCGAAGGGATGCCAAGTCAGCCCTCATCCGAACACAGCAATCGCAGTCCCTGTCCATTCTAATCGACGTTGAACAACAGTTACTGAAACACGAGTCCGTGCCTAGATAACGCAAGCGAAACATGCAAAGAATGTATCAACTAACCTGTACAAATGCCTAACGACTGCGCTACAATCTGCTGAATTTACTATTACAGTAACTGAAACTAGAAATTGCACCTCCTATACGAAACTCACACGCAATGTAAGAATCTACCAAGTAAACACTAAAGCGCGATGCTACAACTGTTAAATACTATAATACGCCCGAAATATATGAATTAAACAATGCAAGTACCCAAAAACACTCAAAGAAATTAAACTATCTAACAAATCAGTAAGCTAGGGTTATACGACTTGCTGCTGGCAGCTGCTTATCCAACGGCGGCAGGGAGCACACTGTCTTTCAGTTTATTCAAGTTCTAACTCCTTAAATTCCTGCCTATTTGCTGTTTATTCATTTTTAATCTTCAACTATTAACCATTAAATTGTGGCTAGTCAACATCTGCCCCTGGAAATGTCTTAAAATTTTCAACCTGGTTGCGAAATCTGTCTTACCATTTTTTAATCAATCTGAAACCTTCCGGTATATAAACCTTCCGGTATATCCAGGCCTCTTCCTCGTATACAACCTTCTTTCATCATTCTTGAATAAAGTGTTAGCTGTGATTAAATTATGCTCTGTGCAAAATTATACCAGGCGGCTTCCTCTTTCATTCCTTTCTCCTAGTCGATATTCACCTATTACTTTGTTCTCTTTTCCTTTTACAACTATCAAATTCCAGTCCACCATCTCTGTTATATTTTCGTCTCTCTCATCTATCTGATTAAGTCCTTTTATGTCATTATACATTACGTCTATCTTCTCATCTGTGGAGCTAGTTGGCATATAAACTACTACGACTGTGGTAGGCGTTGGCTTCGTGACTATCTTGACTACAATGACGGGTTCACTATGCTGTTCATAGTAGCTTATCCGCGTTCTGATTTTTTTATTCGATATTAAACCTAATGCTGCATTACCCTCCTTGATTTTGTATTTCAAACCTTATATTCACATGACCAGACGTGTTTCCTCCTGCCACAGAACTTCACTAATTCCCATTATACCTAATTTTAACCTATCCCTTTCATTTTTTGAATTTTCTAACCTACCTGCTCGATTAAGAGCTCTGACATTCCACGCTCCTGTCAGTAGAACGCCAGTATTTTTCTCCTGATAATGGCGACATCCTGAGTTGTCCCTGCGCTGAGATCCGAATTGGGGACTATATTACCTCTGGAATATTTTACCCAAGAGGATGTCGTCGTCATTTACACATACATTAGAACCGCAAGGTCTCGGGAAAAATTACCGCTGTAGTTTCCCATTACTTTCAGTCATTCGCAGTATCACCACAGCAAGGCAGTTATGACTGATGTTACAAGGATAGATCAGTCAATCATCCAGACTACTGCCCCCTTCAACTTCTGAAGGGGCTGCTGCGCCCCCCCCCCCCCTTTAGGAGCCACACGTCTGTCTGGCCTCTCATCAGATACTCCTCCATTGTTGCTGTACCTACAGTGCGGCTATGTGTATCGCTGAGATACACAAGCCCCCCCATCAATGGAAAGATCCATGGTTCATGAGGGGAGGGGGATACATACGATACATAATAGGTATCCATTCTTGCAAATTTAATAGAAGCACCTACAGCACTGGATATTCTTTATTACACAGTTGAGATTCGTCCCAACTGGAATAAGGCCTAATTCCTTTTACAGGGCAGCATTTCAGCATGCCCCCTGTGGGTCTGGTGATTAGAATAGGCCAGAGGTATTCCTCCCTGTCCTAAGAGACGGCTAAAAGGAGTCTCAAACTTTTGGGCACTATGTCTTGTGGTCCCACTCTATGGTTTGACGTGCTACTTTTAAAATTCTACAGAAGTGGGCCATATGGGGAAGGACGCCCCTACGTGGTGCACAAATTATCCATAGTGCCCTTAGAGTCGATTTCCTGAATATCTTGTCATGGCTTTGCATCTCCACCTGCGATTCAACTTTTTGGGCAAGGACACTTTCTGGGGTATGTCATCTTCTTCCTTTGTCTCCTGGCCTCTTTCACGCTCATGACAATACTATATTTCTCAGCGCCCAGTATCCAGCGTGGTAGCCAGTCCATTCTGGTGGGGCCATCATGTACCCATTTGGTGATAGCCCCCTGACAACACAGGGACTGCACTGCTGATGTCTGAGCTGCAAACTCCTCACATATGCCAAGGAGTAGATGCCTGTCTTCCTGTGGCACCAGGACTCCCAGAAACGGCCACCATGCCAGCTGGCCTTTGCTGTGGTTGGGTGGCGCACGTGGGGAGAGTCTCTGATCATAGTGGGTGGCATCAGGGCGAACGACGCGCAATGAAGCGGACTAAGTCGTCTCTTGCTGTTTACCGTACAGAACCAGCAATCTCTAAGAAGGGCAAGATTGAATACAGTGCAGACAGATATGACCCTAAATCGTTTCCCTCCCTAGCTACATCATGGGAGGAGCGCAGGGCTAGAGAAAGGTTTTTAGTCAATAGCAGAACTGATGGGGACTTCTTTTTACCTACAAAGCCTTAATTTTCCGTTGAACAATTGAGGATAAGTTTGGAGAAGTGACCGCGCTGTCCAAGAAGCGAAACGGCACCGTCTTCATTCAGACAGCATTTCTAGCCCAGTCCAGGGGATCATTTTCCATTGCGATCTCCTCTTGCAGTGTGACGACGAGCTCCGCGCAAATTTAGAACTGCAGGTTGTTCATTTCCTCGGGCACATTTACAGGGGACCCAAAGACAACAGGGTAGCTACCACAGTGGCGTTAAACGATTCGTCCCTCTACCTATGCAGTGTTTTAAGTGCTGGAATTTGGGGCACATTTTCCCGCTGCACTTCCAGCGCCACATGTGGAGACAGCGGATGTCCACTGCACCCAGATATTCCATGTGTGCCACCTCCCACTCGCATCAACTGTGGAGAGCACCACTCCCCGTGCTCGCCAGACTGCCCAGTACTCAAAAGTAGCAGAAAATCATGGAGTACAAACCCTGGACTAGTTGACTTACACAGAGACTAAACGTAAATTTGAAAGCTTACACCCCATTCTGTTGACGTCGACATACGCTGCAGCCACGTGCCCATCGCCATCCCAAGTGCCACGAGCAGTGGGATCTCTGGGCCACCAAATACATCAACCCCCATGATGGTAGGGCGCAAATCTCCATCTGTTGCTCCCAAAGCACCTACTTTGTGAGGAAGCCCCCCCCCCCCCCTCCGCCCTGAAACGCAGGAGACGTCAGTGCCCTTCCCCCCTGCCAGAGAAGAAACAGCCTCCTTTGGCTACTCACGTGTGTAAGGGGTACCTTGTGGCCCTCTCTCCCAAGGTCTCCACTAATGCCACGGGCGGACACTAACCAATTACTCACGGAGCCAAAAGCTGCTGGACAAAGAGCTTCATGGTCTTCTTCTGTGCCTGCAGCTGCTTCGGAGAAATCTTCCCAGCAAGCCCCTAAAGAGAATCGAGAGAGCTAGCAAACTAATTAGTAGTCAGCTAAGACACAGGACCCTCTGGTGGCCCCAACACCACCATTCAAATGGCTCTGAGCACTACGGGACTCAACTGCTGTGGTCATCAGTCCCCTAGAACTTTGAACTATTTAAACCTAACTAACCTAAGGACGTCAAACATATCCATGCTCGAGGCAGGATTAGAACCTGCGACCGTAGCAGTCGCACGGTTCCGGACTGCGCGCCTAGAACCGCGAGACCACCGCGGCTGGCCACCACCATCCACTATCAATTCCTCATCTGAGGACGCGGTGGAGATCTTAGCATCCCCTGGTGACGTGGATCTCACTGATGCCTCATCTACCATAGACATGGCTTACAAATACTCAATCGGTGGCAGCAGGTGACCCTGAGGCATAACCTGACCCCTTGTGCGTATCATGCCTTCCCAGCCTCATGACAACGTCATCCTCCAGTGGAACTGTGGGCGGTTTCTTACACCACCTGGCTGAGCTACGGCAACTCTTAAGCTTTACACCTGCTTTCTGCCCTCCAGAAAACCTGGTGCCCACAAATGCGGATACATGCCCTCTACAGCAATAGGGGATATTACAAGAACCGTAGTGACTAAAGTAGAGGGTAAGGTGGAGTTTCTGTCTATGTCGTGAACTCAGTATGCAGTGAATCTGTGCCCCTTCAAACCCCTATTGAAGCTGTAGCAGACAGGATAAGAACGACGCAGGAGGAAAATGTCTGTGACACATATCTTCCTCCAGATGATGTAGTACCCGTGAACGCATTAGCTGCACTGATTGATAAAGTCCATAAACAGTTGTTACTTTTGCGATATTTTAATGCTCATAACCCGTTGTGGGGTGGCACTGTGCTTACTGCACAAGGCAGAGTTGTAGAACATTACTGTCACGCCTCGACCTCTGCCTCTTAAATACTGGTGCCACCAAACATTTCCGTGTGGCACATAGCACACATTCGGCCTTTGATCTCTTGGTTTGCAGTCCTGGCCGTCTCCTATCTGCCAACTGGAGAGCACATGATGCCCTGTGTGGTAGTGACCTCTTCCCCATCTTTGTCTCACTGCCCAGGAGTCATGCCAAAGGATGCTTGCCAGATGGACTTTAAACAAGACAGACTGAGAAGCCTTTCTCTGCTGTCATTGTTCAATCTCCTCCACATGGTAACATCAGTGTGGTGGTTGAGCAGGTAACTATATCGATCGTTTCTGCGGCGGAAAACGCGATTCGTCGATCTTTAGGGTGCCCCCAGAGAAAGACAGTCTTTAGGTGGCTGCCGAAAGTCGCTGAGGCAATTAAGGAGCATCGGTGAGCTCTACAGCTATAAAAACGGCACCTTTACCTGGAATACTTCATCGCCTTTAAACGGCTCCGTGTCCGCGTTCGCCAACTTATCAAACGACGGAAACAGGAGTGTTGGGAGGGATACGTCTCGACCATTGGGTGTCGTACGTTACCTTCCCAAGTCATGGCAAAGATTAAAGGAATTTTTGGGTACCACACGCCAACAGGTGTTCCCCAGTGTATGGCGTTCCAGTGTATGGCGTATTATCTACCGACGCAAACATGATTTCTGAGCACTTCGCTGAGCACTATGCTCGCACCTCTGCATCAGAGAATTACCCCCCAGCCTTTCGCACCCTCAAACAGTGGATGGAAAGGCAAGTCTTCTCATTCACTACAAGCCACAATGAATTCTATAACGCCAAATTTACAGAGTGGGAGCTCAACAGCGCCCTTGCACATTTCCCCAACATAACTCCTGGGCCGGATCGGATCCCCAGTCAGATGATTAAACATCTCTCGTCTTAATACAAGAGATATCTCCTCGTGATCGTCAACCGGATCTGGTGTGATGGCGTCTTTCCATCGCACTGGCGGGAGAACACCATCATACCAGTGCTCATACCCAGCAAAAACCCACTTTGTGTATAGCCACCCGCCCATCAGCGTTGTAAGCTGCTGGAACGCATGGTGTGTCGGCGGTTAGGTTGGGTCCTGGAGTCACGTGGCCTACTGGCTCCGTACCAGGGCGGTTTTCACCAGGGTGGCTCTACCACTGATAATCTTGTGTCCATCTGAACATCATTCTCCAGACGCCATCCACTGATTGCCGTATGACACCACCTGGCGACATCACATCCTTGCCACATTATATAAGTGGGGTCTCCGAGGCTCGCTCCCGATTTTTACCCAGAATTTCCTGTCGCTTCGTACTTTCCTCCCATAATTCCCCATATCCAGTAGAATGGGTTCCCGTAAGTCGCTGTATTGAGTGTATCTATTTTTAGTGGCCATTGACGGTCTAGCAGCAGCTATAGGGCCGTTTATCTCACCCTCACTATATGTAGATGACTTCCGCATTTCGTACTGCCCCACAAGTACTGGTGTTGCTGAGCGGCGCCTACCGGGAGCCATCCACAAGGCGCAGTAATGGTCTCTAGCCCACGGGTTCCAGTTTTAGGCCTCAGTCATGTGTTATGCATTTATGTCGCAGTCATACCCTTCATTCGGAACCAAAACTTTACCGTAATGACGTTCCCCTCGCTGTAGTGAAGACATACCGATTTTTAGGACCGTTTTTCGACGGCTGAGTGAGTTGGCTTCCTCACCTTTTTAAGCTTAAGAGGAAGTGCTGGCAGCACCTCAATGCCCTCTGCTGCCTGAGCAACACAAACTGGGGTGCAGATCGCTCTACGCTGTTGCACTTATACGGAGCCCTTGTTAAATCATGCCTTGACTCTGGTAGTCTGGTTCATGGTTAGGCGGCGCCCTCAGCGTTTCATTTACTCGACCCAGTGCACCATTGTGGCGTTTGCCTAGCGACGGGAGCTTTTAGGACGAGTCCGGTGACCAGCGTCCTGGCGTAGGCTGGAGTCCCTCCATTGCAGGTGGGGCTTGCACAACTGCTCGTCAGTTACACTGCACACGTTCGTGTTTCTCCTGCGCATCCGAATTAGTCATATTTTCCCAAGCACCGTGGTTCATCTCCCGCATCGGCGGCCCAGGTCAGGGCTTACATTTGCAGTTAGTCTGATCCCTTCTATCTGAACTGGAGTCGTTGCCTTTACCACCTTTACTCGAGGTCCATTCGCGTACACCTCCATGGTGTACACGTAGGCCGCGGCTTCGCCTGGACCATTCACATGGCCAAAGGACTCGGTTCACCCCGCAGCTCTCCACTGTACTTCCTCTCGATTCTTGGATTCTGGAAACATCCCCCAGGCTGTGGCTAAGCCATGTCTCCGCAATGTCCTTTCTTTCAGGAGTGCTAGTTCTGCAAGGTTAGCAGTAGAGCATCTGTAAGTTTGGAAGGTAGGAGACGAGGTACTGGCGGAAGTAAAGCTGTGAGGACGGGGCGTGAGTCATGCTTTGGTAGCTCAGATGGTAGAGCACTTGCCCGCCAAAAGCAAAGGTCCCGAGTTCGAGTTTCGGTCTGGCACACAGTTTTAATCGGCCAGGAAGTTTCAATTTTCTGATAGTCTTGAGGCGTCATTAGTGTGAAACCACCTTGAAGCAGACTAAAAGAAAAATGCGTGATAGCAGGAGGGCGTTACTCTCAATATTTTATTGAAGATTGCAGCACAGTCGGTCTTACGTAAATGCACTACACTCCCAATCGACGACTGGAGGAACAGCCTACCGGTTTAGCCTCAGAGATTCACGGGGCAACAGTTTTCCAGCAAGTTAGATTAACACCAGCTGCAACATCCAGAGCCAATTCGCACCGAGGGTCGTCCGGGTCAAGCGCCAACGGCCATTGGCGGTCCCTAAATTGGAGCTCCCTTCGCCCCAGGGTAATCCTCAGTTCGTAGGCGCGTCCGAACCTTACTCCGCGTCTCATCAGAGTTCACCATACTGGACCCGACGTCAGCCTCACTAGTGGCCCGTCCGACGGACCCATCTCTCCGCAGCAGCCACGCTACTTCCGACAGCTAAGAGCTTCCTCCTGACCAGAACCTCTCTCCTAGACAGTCTTCGAGCCCTATTTCTCTCAAGGATACGACCGCGCCGACGTCGCCCTTGTCAGAACTTACCCAATGCGTTGTCAGTGATAATTTGCAGATTGGAACCAAGTGATTTTAATTAAAGGCCGAATGGCTGGCTGTTGTATTCCATTAATAACACTTATAGTAAGGAAAGTCCATTTATTCATGCTACCTGGGGCACGTTAAATGGCATGGCTCTCTCGTTCACGACAAAATACTATCTTACATCAGAAATTTTATCAATGGACAGTTGTCATGTTTCATCAAAGGACACTTATTTCTCACTGTGTTTTAAATGTTAGTGATGCTGGACTAGGATTTGAACTCCGATCTCCCTTTTCGAGAAATTTGAACCCTTCAGGACGATATAGCTCCATTTTTTCTCCAAGAATCCTAACTTCCGTAGGCCTCTACGGAAACGTCGTATCCGTAATGTAGTCCTGGTCTGACACAGAACCTCTGATCATGTAATTTCGAGCTGTAGGTTGAGCATGCCAAACTGTAGCTAAAAATGACTTTTTAATGTGCGTGTGACGAGGGCCTCCCGACCGGTAGACCGCCCGCCGGGTTCAAGTCTTTCGGTTTGACGCCACTTTGGCGACTTGCGCGTCGATGGGGATGAAATGATGATGGTTAGTACAACACAACACCCAGTCCCTGAGCGGAGAAAATCTCCGATCCAGCCGGGAATCGAACCTGGGCCTTTAGGGATGACAGCCCGTCCGCGCTGATCACCCAGCTACCGGGGGCGGACTTGTGTGTAGTCAACAACGACGATGCGTGTGGAGGTTTTTCTTATCAGTCAGCACATGACTTTTCGTCTCGTCATTTCCAGTTCAGACGTGCAAAAATCTCACTATTACTGAAATAGACAGTAACGTCTATTCCTGGCTAAAAACGATGGTGGTAGATGCTGTGTTCGAATCTCGGTAAGACAAAAGTATTTCGTCACTCACCACCAGTGAAAAGATTCGGTATCTAACATTTGACTGTGCTTAATTAATAGTGCGATAACGTTCTGGGACTGACTCTCAGACCAACACAAACCTTATATCGTATCATTTCAAGTTAGAATATGTCCACACTTCGCTACTTGCGACTGAAACCGTATTAAGATTTTCCTTGTGGCTTTTGGTCCAGTACAGAAATGTTTATCATGTAATTTCAAATTGAAAATACTTTCTGAAATACCATTTATTGTAATAAATATTAGTTGACAAGCTTTAAAGATTGTCATCTCCAACGAAATGTTTACTGATATTTGCATTATCGTCGTGGTATTCATTTACATCTGGATTGATAGTCATACTCAAGTTTCCTCCACTGATCTGTTGTAGTAGAGATTTTCTGTAGTCGAACGACGGTACCGAAATGTGATCAGAGGAGATGAAAGATAGTTATGTAATGTAGGCTGCATACAAATAAGGCAGAAGGAAATTAATCGTTCGGATACTATTGGGCATGCTGGTACACGTTTCTTCAGATAGTAAATTTTTATAGCGCATACGTGCGTCCTCATTGGTGAGCAGGAAGGCAGTTGCCCATCATAGAGTCTCGAGCATAAACTTTTCTTCATTTTAGAATTCTCACAAGCTTTTACAAATGATTTCTACGATTCAACAAAACCGTTGACTGAGTGCATCTCTGCGCAGTAGTAAATACTGCACTTTATCAAATGCTTCGTAAACTGGGTTTAGCTAGTTACCACGCTGTTCACAAAAAAATTTGTCTTTCCTGGAGTGGCACCTGTTTTGGCGCTGTTCTGATCAATGCCACTGCGCACTTTCACAGAAAATTCCCAGAATAGAACCACGGGACTGCTGTCCGTCAGTTGGTCGTAGAGCACTTACAGAGCTGTAGAAAGTAACCGGGTCGACAGGACACGTGGCGTGCGATACCAGTTACCAAGACACGTTGTAATTTCTCACCTGTGATGGTTGTATTATACCTGGCCGACAGCCACACTCGTTCCCACATAAACTAACCCCTGTCACTGTTGCGTAACTTATTCAAAACAATAATTCACCTCGTATCTCTGGACAAATGAACCCCATGGCGGTATGTTAAGAAAACATCTAATTTTTGACGGCAGAGCTACTGTAACAGGCCCATAACAAAATGGCCTCGTTGTACTGAAAATGTACTCCTAAATGCTTCATATTTGGCTCCAAATGTAACGACCAGGTTGCGAAAATTTCCTCAGCAACAGCAGAAAGGAATAAGTTTTTAGTCCCATAGATATCCTGTCCAGTAATTGGCAAGTTGTGGATTTCTACTGAAGCAACAAATTGCAATATGCAATCGTAAAGTTGTGAATTCTTAAACACCTAGGGTACGACTGCTTCATATTGCATGAAAGTGGGGAAACGGAGACTGTCTTCAAGTCTCAAGCTGTTAGGAGTCAGTTATACAGGTCGTTCTGAGGATAGTTTTGGGATGTTTCCAACGTTCATAAAGTCGAACGTTACGTTTGGGAAGTACCTCACACAAACACCCATAACTGTACTTTCCATAACACATTTACTTCTATTATAATCATGTCAGTTGGCATGATAAAATACCCAAAGAAAAATAAATACAAGAGCAAATTTTTGCGTAATTCAGTAATTGTCTCCCATTGCAACCCAAAAGTTTGTTTCGGCTCAAAGGTGCCTATAATCTTGCTCTGTAATGGCGAAAAAGCGTGGCGCCGTGCGAAGTCATCCTAAGGCTCAGCGACGCTTCAAACAGCAAGGTGTCGACATACGCGAAAAGATAAAGCACAGGCTCAAAAGTTCATGTGAGGTGTAAGGTGGGTTTGTGGTACCGAATTGGCACAAAATTTCAGTACAATGCTGCCGGACGCAACCGTGGATGTGTAACGCTATGGGAAGGTAGTCACAGCCCCCAGCTGCGCGCATTTCACCCCTACTTTTGACGCTTTTGCGATAGAGGTCAGAACGGCGACGCCCAGCACCTTGTTATGCGCCGCCGGAGAAAACATTTCAGATACAGCGCCGCTCAGAATCGACACGGAAAGGCCTCAGGGGCTGACGTAGAGGGAGTCAACGAAACCATCCCTTTGCTAAGGGCGTTGATTCCAACATATTTCACTGATGAAAGCTACAATTCACAATGCTATGAGCAATAAGACGGCATTTGATATTGCTGACATCTCCCGGACGATTCAACCCTTCAGTAAGGACATCGTGGGCTTTTAACCCCAATGAACATATTCTGACCACTTTGGAGTGTAGCGTGACCAAACGTTTTGCTGTGCTCTACATTTCAGAACCACTATGATTCGCTCAAAACCAGTCGACAAAATCTGAAAGTGAACCGAAGTAGCAAAAGATCCTCATGCTTTTTCAGCCCTCCTGTGGCGTGATCATGGTGGGACGTCACACTGACACATGTATCAATAAAAATGAAAAAGGTCCTCTTAAGACTCACTCAACCCCTCTTCTCCCCTGTTCGTCAACATCAATAGTGCTATCCGCTCACCTTTATTGAGAAGTTCAAGCATGTCCCTCTACAGAAAGAAACTGTGACGAAGTCATAGGTGCCAGCAGCGAAGCAACCACTTGATATGCCTTTGATGCCACTAGAAGAGGCTACAGCAGTAGCGTGGCCTTCTTTCAGTCGGCTAGGACTTCTTCATGGTACTGATATATTTTTAAAGTACTCAACAAAAGTGGGTGGGTTGCAAGAGTGATGTATAAGTAGGCGGGGGGGGGGGGGGGGGTGGAGGGGTTACAACACGGATCTCTTGCCATTCTGTTCACACATTTGGTTGATGTTTTACCCCCTCCCCGCCCCCACACAGTAACGCCACAGTGGGGAGTGAAACAGGATCGCTGATGAATCATAAACATTTTTTGCTGCTTTGGATCACGCCTGTATTTCTTCGTATGATTTTGAACGGTCACTTTTTGGTTTCAACATGCACAGCAAAGCAAAAATTTTGCGCACTGTACACTCCAAAGCGGTGCGATCATGTTCTATGGCGTCGAAGTCCCACGATGTCCTTCCAGAAGAGTTGAATGGGAGGGCTCATTGACGCCCTTCACGTCACTTCCCGAGGGTTTTTAGTGTCTATTCTGAGTTGCTGTGTGCCTGAAATGCTTTCCTCTGCCTCACATAAGGCAACCGCGTGATTTCAATCCAGGGCGTCGCGGTTCTGACCTCCACCTCCACAGTATAGGATGGAATGTGGGTAATAGAGCATATGAGGACCTTTCCATCGGGTGACTTCTCCAAGGTGGTGTTGGGCAGAACTGTGGTGAAATTTGGTGCCAATGCAACAACATTAAGCCACCTTCTACCTCACATGAATTTTGAGCTGTGGCCTATTTTCGCCCGTGTCTCAATCTTACTGTTTGAAGCGTCGCCCAGTCCGAGGGCAACGTCCCAGAGCATCACGCTTTTTCACTGTTAGAAAGCAACGTTGTATTTATCTTTGAGCCAACGCTGAAACTTCGGCGTCACAGTGGAAGGCGATTACGCGGTTTCGCAAAACTTACCTGTGTGTTGTGCAATGTAGAAGGCACGACGATCATGCAAGAAAATATTATGATTACATGCGGAGTTCTAAAAACAATGTGAGATGAAGGTTAAAGAATTATTTATATTTATTTACTTTCAGAAGTATTAATGAACGGTTAATTTTCTAGTTACTTCCTAGTTACTTTCTCGATATTCTGGTTTTGGTCCCGCTACAGAAGCTCCAAAGGTGAAAGGAATTTGTAGCTTATCGCACTAGTGATAAGGCCTGTGATGGAGCCATTGTGTCTTAAATGAATGCACTCCACGAGACAACTTTCACCAGACCTACGTATGTGTAAACGACAATTACTTGCGTGCAGGCAGAATCTGCTTCCATCGCTGAAGACCACGTCCAACAAAAATGGCTCTGAGCACTATGGGACTTAACATCTGAGGTCATGAGTCCTCTAGAACTTAGAACTACTGAAACCTAACTAACCTAAGGACATCACACACATCCATGCCCGAGACAGGATTCGAACCTGTGACAGTATCAGTCGCGCGGTTCCAGACTGAAGTGCCTAGAACCGCTCGGCCACAGAGACCGGTGACCACGGCCAACAATTCCATCTTTCAAGTGATCTGACGGCACCAGTCAAGCCGTGCACGTCGATGCTGTGACGTGAGTGGAAGACGGGCTAGATGATTGTGTGCCTACAGTCCCAATGCTAATAACCGGTTAGCGACAGTTCGTAATGATACGTCTTTGCTTACAAGCCCTCTGACCTGTTCTGTGGTATCTGTAAAGTCTGCCACCACTACCCTTAAAACACGAATATTCTGGCGGGCATATGTGCTTCGTGGACGTCCAGAACCTCGTGTAGTGGTATGAGAATGTTCAGGTGGCAACTGATACCAACATCGTTGCACAATTGATGTAGCACGCCCAACGTGCATGGCAATTCTCCGAAGGCTCCATCCCACATAACGGAAGGCCATAATTTGACACCTTACAAACTCGCTCAGTTGGCTGTAGGAAGCACGCGTGCGTCTCTGTGGCGTGGTTGCCTTCTTGTTTCATACATTTTCACAACATTGTCTTCTGGCTGTGAACATTCCTTACCAAAGGGTAGACACCGGCGGGGGTCTGGTTGCTATGCCACCCAATATCTATGCTTTGGCGGACGACGTTGACACCAGGATTCTGTTTTGAGTGTCCATCTCTTTTTTGGTGGCTATCAACTGTCTGGTGGCAGCTTTTCGGCCTACGGTGGCTACCTCTTTGTTTGCTAACGGTTTTTGCAGTTATTTTTGTTTGTCTGTGATGAAAGTTGCTGAATGCAGATTGCAGGAAGCAATACACCGAGCGCAATCATGGGCGCTGACTCATGGTTTCCATTTTTCGGCTACCGAGCCCTGAGTTTTTCATTTGTCATCACCTTGGAGTCTGTCCTCCATCTGGGTCTGTATCTCGATGGCCAGTCGCTCAATGTGGTGGATTCTCATTTTTGGGAGTTCTCTTTGAAGTCCATCTTCGCCAATTGAAGCAGAATTCTTGGCGACACATCAATGCTTTTCGGTGCCTCAGTGACACCAACTGGGAGCGTACTGGTCTACTCTGATACAGTTCTACACATCGTTGGTCCAGTCCATCCTATATCACAGGAGTCTAATATGCAGCTCCGCATTACCTGTGCTGGAAGTGGCACACCATTGTGGAGTATAACTGGTATCTGATGCCCTTTGGACCATCCCCATAAACAGCCTTCTAATGGATACAGGGGTTTCACCATTACAGGTTTTGATCCAACAACAGTTGATCACCTAGGAGCTACACATCCACTGCTCCCTGGAGCACCTAAATTACCTTCTCCTGTTTCCAGATACATACATACATACATACATACATGTACCACAATAGTGGCCCAGGTAAGGGATTACGATCGCCAACCGCATCTGGTCCGTTTTTTTCTGAACTCCAGCTTTCCCATCTACCACCTTACCTCTGGGCCCATACACGTACACCTCCATGATTCATCCCTGGTCCACAGCTCTGTCTTGACCTGTCATCAATTCTGAAAGGCATAGCTTATCCTGAGGTCCTCTGCCGCCATTTCTTCGCCCTAATAGTCAAGTTTTGGGGCTCTGAAGACGCCTTTAATAATGTCTTCCCCCGTGCAGATCTGGGGTTTAGAATAAGCCTGAGGTTTTCCTGCCTGCTGTAAGAGGCGACTAAAAGGAGTCTCACACGTTTGGCCTTTATGTGGTAGTCCCCTGTCGGGTTGACCTCCATCTTTCTAAATTTTCCCAAAGAGCGAGCGGATGGGGGAAGGGCGCCTTACATGGTGCATCGTGTCCATCGTGCATTGAGACCTTTAGCCCACTTTCTCGTCGTCGCATTTCAGCCCCACTCATTCTCCATCTCATCAGCGAGGACACCTTCCTGGGTGTATTTTCCATCGTGCACTATGCAGTGTCGCTGTCTCCGCCGACAATGACCATGGACTTCTTAGCACCTCATATCCAGCACGGTAGCCAGTCTGTTGTGGTGGTGCTGCCATATTCCCTCTTGGTTGTAGCCCCCTAGCAACACAGGGATCGCTTTGCTGATGCCTGGGCCGTTAACTTCCCATGTATGCCATGGAGTAGATGCACATCTCCTGGGGCATTGGGACTCCTGACAATGGCCATCCTTCCAGGTGGCCCTTGCTGAGGATGGGTGTCGCTCGTGGGGAGGGGCCCTGGTCGGAGTGGGTCGCATCATGGCGGATGACACGCCATGAAGCATAGTCCATCATATCTTGCTGGAGGTCAACCACCAGCAGTCTCTAAGTGGGCAAAGTGCGACTTTAATGCTAAGAAATATGATCCCAAACCGTTCCCTCCCTGGCCACACCATGGGAGGAACGCCAGGCTAAGAGTGGCAGTGAAGCTTATTCGCCCCAGTACCTCATATGTACGAGAGTTAATGAGGAATCTTTCATGTCCATGAAGCCTCAGTTTTTGGTGAACAAGTTTGGGAGGTGGTGGGCTTGTCCAAAATGCGCTCTAGGTCAGTCTTGATAAAAAAACAGCATCCTCTGCCCAGGCCTGTGCGTTACTCACTTGTGACAAGTTGGGGGATGTTTCTGATACCATCGCGCCCCATAAGAGCTTACATATGGTCCAGGGTATTATATTCCACAGGGATCTTCTTTTACAGTCCGACGACGAGCTGCGCGCCAACTTAAAGCGACGAGATGTTCATTTCATACGGCGCGTCAATTGGGGTCTGAGGAAGAATCAGGTTGCCACCAGTGCGTATATCCTGGCCTTCGAGGGTGACACATTGCTTGAGAAGGTTAATGTGATGGTCTACTGCTATGATGTAAAGCTATATATCCTCCTCCAATGAGGTGCTTTAAGTGCTGGAAGTTCGACAATGTGTTCCCACTGTACTTCCAGCATCACATGTCGAGATTGTGGATGTCCATCAGTCTCCCAATTTTCCAAGTGCCCCACTTCCCATCTGTGTCAACTGTGGAGAGCCTCATTCACCTTGCTCGCCAGACTGCCGGATTTTACAGAAAGTGAGGAAAATCATAGAATATAAGACCCTGGACCGACTGACCTACACTGAGGCTAAGAGGAAATTGGAGCACCTACAACCTGTGGCTATAAGCTGCACTTATGCCACCGCTACGAGAATAGTTGTTGCCCCATCAGTTCCTCGCATTCCTGTCGCCTCTCAGAATCAGAAGACTACACTGGAACCCTTGACGGTGGGGGGCACTTTACTCCATGTTGCTCCTGCACCACCTACTTCTGGAGCAACACCTGCCACCCCTCCCCACCAACCATCAGGGATATCCCTCCTCACTTGTGAACTGGAGAAGCATATGTCTTCTTCGGCTCCTCTCGCTGGGAAGGGGTCCCTTGGGTCACTCCTTTCCCAAGTTTCTGACCTCCGCCAGTGGCTGAAGAGCCCAAAATCAGCTGGTCATAGGTCTCCCCATTCATCCTCAGTTCCAGAGACTGAATTGGGGAAGTCCTCCCGGACAGAGAAACCCAAGGAGCATTGAGAGAAATCCAAAATAGAAGGTCCAAAGACCAAGGAATTGCAGTGCCACCCACACCACCACTACCTACAGGCTCTGCATCTGCAGATGAGGTGGAGATTGTGGTGTCTCCTAAGGACCTAGGTCTCACCAGACCCTCAGACACAATAGATATAGACTGCTCAGGCAAAAAGTCGGTGGCAGCAGGTGACCCCGAGGCGCAAACAGCCTCATTGAATGTTCCACGCCAACCCAGGCTCAGGATGACGTCATCCTCCAGTGGAATTGAAGAGGTTTTTTCTACCGCCTGGCAGAGCCACAGCAACTGTTAAGCTTTATACCTGCTTTCTGGATTGCCCTCCAGGAAACCTGGTTCACGGCAATGTGGACCCCTGCCTTCTGTGGCTGTAAGGGATACTACAGGAACTGTAGCGACTATAATAGTGTGTCAGGTGGAGTTCGCGTTCATGTCCTAAACTCAGTCTGTAGTGAAACTGTACTCCTTCAAACCCCTCTTGAAGCTGTGGCTGTCAGAATAAGGAAGGCACGGGAAATATCAGTCCCTTCCCTGGTGCACCTCATAGCCTTTAAATGTCTCCTTGCCCGCGTTCGCCAACTTATCAGACGACGGAAATAGGGGTGTTGCGAGAGATATGTCTGGACCATTGGGAGCCATACGTCACCTTCCCAAGTCTGGGAAAAGATCAAACGTGTTTTCGGGTATCAGACCCCAACAGGTGTTCCCGGTGTTAACATAAGTGTCTTGTTATCTACCGACGCAAACGCGATAGTCGAGCACTTTGCTGAGCACTATGCTGGTGCCTCTGCGTCGGAGAATTACCCCCCTGCTTTTCGCACTCACAAACGGCGGCTGGAAGGGAAAGTCCTCATTCACTACATGACACAGTGGATCCTGTAACACCCCATTTACATAGTCGGAGCCCCTCAGTGCCCTTGCACATTGCCCTGACACTGGTCCTGGGAAAGATAGGATTAACATTCAGATGATTAAACATCTCTCATCTGATTACAAGTGACATCTCCTCGTGATCTTCAACCGGATCTGATGCGATGGCGTCTTTCCTTCGCAGTGGCGGGAGAGCACAATCATTCCGGTGCTCAAACCCGGTAAAAGCCCGCTTGATGTGGATAGTTACTGGTCCTTCAGCCCTACCAAAGTTCTTTGTAAGCTTGTGGAACATATGTTGTGTCAGCAGTTGGGTTGGGTCCTGAGTCACGTGGCCTACTGGCTCCATGTCAGGGCAGCATCCGCCAGTTTCGCTCTACCACTAATAATCTTGTGTCCTTCCAAACAACCTTCTCCAGACACCAACACCTGGTTGCCGTCTTTTTTGATTTACGAGAAGCGTATGACACCACCTGGCGACATCACGTTCTTGCCACATTATACGAGTAGGGTCTCAGAGGCCAGCTCCGATTTTTATTCAGAATTTCCTGTCGCTTCATACTTTGCGTGGGGTTCCGTATTGAGTGTGTGTCTATTTTTAGTGGCCATTAACGGTCTAGCAGCAGCTTTAGGGCCGGTCGTCTCACCGTCTCTGTATGCAGACGAATTCAACATTTCGTACTGTTCCACCAGTACTGGTGTTGCTGAGCGGCGCCTATACGGAGCCATCCACAAAACTCAATCATGGACTCTAGCCCACGGTTTCCAGTTTTCGGCCGCAAAGTCTTGTATTATGCACTTCTGCCAGCTTCGTACCGTTCCTCCGGAACTAGAACTTTACCTTAATGACGATCCACTCACTGGACATATGGATTCTTAGGATTGGTTTTCAACGTTTGATGGACTTAGCTTCCTCAACTCTGTCAATTTAAGTGGAAGTGCTGGCAGCGCCTCTATTCCCCCAGTGCCTGAGCAGCACCAACTGGGGTGAGATAGCTCTACACTGCAGCAGCTCTACAGAGCCCTTGTTCAATTACGCCTTCACGATGGGAATCTGGTTTATTGTTCGGCGGCGCCCTCGGCGTTGTTTACTCAATGCAGTGCACCACTGTAGCGTTCGCCTAGCGACGGGAGCTTTTAGGACGAATCTGGTGACCAGCTTCCTGGCGGAGGCTAGAGTCCCTCCATTGCAGGTTAGGTGTGCACAACAGCTCGCCAGTTAAACTGCACACGTTCGTGGTTCTCCTGCGCATCCGAATTACCATCCCCTTTTCCCAAGCACTGTGGTTCATCTCCTGCATCGTCGGTCCAGGTCAGGGCTCACGATTGTGGTTCGCGAGCGATACCTTCTTTCCGAGTCCTTCCCTTTACTGCCTCTACTTGAGGTCCATTCATGTACACTTCTATGGTGTTTACCTCGGCCGAAGCTTTGTCTGGACCTTTGGCATGGCCCTAAGGACTCCGTTAACCCCTCTGTTCTCCGGTGTCACTTTCTTTCGATTCTTGACGTGTTTTGGGGCTCCGAAGTTGTTTGTACCGACGGCTCGATGGCTGATGGTCACGTAGGCTTTGTGTCTTTTCATGGAAGACATATTGAACAGCACACTTTGCCCGATGGCTGCAGTATTTCCACTGCAGTGATGGCGGCCATATCTCGTGCTCTTGAGCACATCCGCTCATGCTGTGGCGAGTCATTTCTCCTGTGTACTGTTTCCCTGAGCAGCCTACAAGCTATGGACCAGTGCTATTCTCTCGACCCCTTGGAAGCGTCCATTCAGGAATCCATCTATGCCCTAGAGGTCCTGTCGTTCAGTGGTGTTTCTGTGGACACCAGGACATATTGGAATCCCAGGTAACGAACTTGCTGACAAGCTGGCTAAACAGGCTACGCAGAGCCACTCCTGGAGATAGGTATCTCTGAAACTGACCTGCATTCTGTCGTACGCCCCAAAGTTTTTCAGCTTCAGAAGACAGAGTCCCATACCAGTATGCACAACAAACTGTGTGTAATTAAGGAGACTGCAAATGTGTGGATGTCTTCCCTGCAACATTCTCGCAGGTAATTAGTTGTCCTTTGTTGGCTGTGCATTGGCCATATGTGGCTGACGATTGTTATCTCCTCTATCGCGAGGGCCCACCTCAGCGTCGCTATTGCTCCCAAATAAGAGTCGTTCAGCTCTTGCTAAGCTGCCCACTTTCCGCCGCTTTGAGGCGGACTTCTAACTTTCCCAGCATCATACCTCCGGTGTTGGGCGACAATGCCTCAACATCAGCTTTAGTTCCACGTTTTTTTTTTGTGAGGATGGGTTTTGCCGTTTGATCTGTGTTTTGCCGTTTGATCTGAGTTTCGCCGCATGTCCTTTGTCCGTCTGTGTACTCCTCCCTGGGACTTTCAGGATGGAGGTTTTAATGCGCTGCAGAGTGGTTGGCTTCGCCTTTTTTATTCTCATGTTCAGCCAGCCATGGTAATCTGCTTTCTTGTATTTAGTCTCTTTTCCCTGTTTCTTGCGTCTCTTTGTGGTTTTCTTGTCCTGTTTTGTCCATTATAAGGTTTGTTGTCCTTATGTCGTTCTTCTGGTTCTTCCTTTCTCCTGTTACTCTGCCGTACATCGTCATTGTTCTTTTCTCTCCTTTAGGTAATTGTTCTTCTGGGAACAAGGGACTGATGATCTCGCAGTTTGATCCCTTTCCCCCATTTTAAACAAACAAACCAACCAACCAAACAACCAGCTAATGGCATGAGGTTTTAATGAAATCCTCCCGTTGTCAGATGGCTGTAGTGTTTTCACATCAGAGTTGGTAGCCATTTCTCGTGCTCCTTAGAATATCTATTCCTGCACCGATGAGTCCTTCCTCGCCTGCAGTAATTCTTGGTGCAGTTTACAAGCTCTTTGTTGGTGATACTCTCACCATCCTTTGGTCCTGATGCAGGATTCTATTTTGCCTTTCAACAGTATGGACGCCAGCTGGTCTTTGTCTGGACATTGAGAAATGAGTTCGCTGACAAATTGGCCAAATTGGCTACTAGCAGGCTGCCTCTTGTTACTGGTATTCCGGAATCAGACCTTCAGTCGGTATTATGCCATCAAGTTCTAAGGATTTGGAATATGACATGCTATACTCTGACTTTACAAAACAAACTACAGATGAGGTAGAATTACGCGAATTTTTGGAGGGTTTCCATAATAGCACATCGCAAGGACACTCATCTTGACCCAGCTCAGCATCACTCATACTTGACTGACTCATAGTCATCTTTTCCTTGACGAGGATCTGTCAAACTGTCGTTGTAGTGCCCGTTTGGCAATGATCCACATCGTGCTGGATAATCCTAATGTAGCTGCTGTGCAGTGGACTCTTAAACTTCATGACTAGCTACCTCTGGTGCTAGCGGACGATGCCTCAGCGGCTAATGTGGGTTTATAGTTTGTTAATGAAGGGGATTATTACCATTATGTGTTAGTAAGGGCACCTCAGATTTGTCGGCCCATTGATAGGTTGGCAGGATGCCTTGTTGCCTCCTCTGCCCCAAATGAGCAGCAGGTCCGTCATACTTATCATCAATTTTATCTCTGTCTTATTGTATCTTCCTTACCATTGGGCTTCCCAGGATTTTTATCGTTCTTGTGAGGGTTACTCCCAGTTACATACATACAGGATAATGGAATTGTTGACTGTGCAGTTTGGTCCTTATAACTCCAACAACAAACTAGCCAGCTTCTGGCAATGGCTATGTGCTACGCTGCAGCTGGGTGGGTCCTATGGGAGAGCCCTCGATCAGGTTATGTTACAACAAAGGCCTTTCTGATCTTGCCATCTCATCAGACAGGTATACACATTTCAATGCTGAAAGTCACAAACGTATTGCTCTCCTTAGTGTTCTTACCTCATATGGAGAGGTACAAATCAGATGACTCGGAGCAAAGTATTCTATACAATACTCCGTATGTACTCGAAATTACGGGAATTCTTCTATTGTGAGAAAGCACTTCTGTGGAATATATTGAAGATAAACGCGGAGAAACTGAGCCATTCGGAAAAATGTGCAGTGGATTGTTTTTTGATTACAACCCCCTCTGCTGCACTATCTACAGCTTTTTAGGCATGAGAACGCCTGGACGACAGACCACATTCAAATTTTCGTTTAGTGTAATTGTCACTGGTATAAGGAACCACCTTAGAAAGAGATCTAACGCTCTAGACGAAGAGCTACAGGCTAATCTCGAGGGAGCTAAGTATAAATTTCGTCTGACACATCCTAGAAGGTCCCATTGATAATTGTAGAGATAGGTTCCTTTATCTTAGACTTTGAAGGGAATGTCTCCTGGAGAAATTTGGTCATCGAGAACAGGTGTGATATGGAACTTAATTTGCTTCCGAATCTCACGCTTTGGTCATATATCATGCTGCTGCACAATGGACCAAAAATTTGGTAATTGTGGACAGTCACTATGAAGGTAGTCGTTGTGAACAACCACATCTGGGCTTCAGTTGCGTGGAACATAGCCAGAGGAGCAAATTTCTCGCCAGCATCTACCAGTGACAGGGCTCTCTCTCATGTCCTCTCTCCCTGGAAACTCACAAATCAGAGGCCCCACACTAGCCAATGTCTGAAGGGACTGTGGCCTATGGGTCTCAGGGCTGCACACTCGCGATCCAGCCCCCAAGCTCTCCGCAGATAGGCCCTCACAAAAATTGTGGTCACCTTGCCTGAGGTGGAGGAGAAGATGAATTGCGACAAGGATATTGCGGAGGCGCCAGACTCCTCAGACTATAGGATTCTGAATCAGTGCTCATTGACATGGTTCACTCCCCATTGGTGACCAACAGGGATCCTGGGATGTGACCACTGCTTCTGGTCCCTTCATACCTACCCTCGAACACCATAACGTGATCATCCACTGGAACTGTAATGTATAGTGACGTCACCTGCTGGAACTATTACCAGCTTATTTCCTTTTCTTGCACTGTATGAGTTGCAGTACAAAAAATTCGCTTCACTGATGACCATTTCTCAATGCTTCATGGTTGTTGTGCATTCTGTCAGACCTATACAGGCTATGAGAGCGCATTTTGAGGGGTCTGTATATTCGTTTGCAGATATTTGTCAGTGAGTTGTGTGGTGTCACCGCCAGACATCACACTTGCTAGGTGGTATAGCCTTTAAATCGGCCGCGGTCCGGTAGTATAAGTCGGACCCGCGTGTCGCCACTATCAGTGATTGCAGACCGAGCGCCGCCACACGGCAGGTCTAGAGAGACTTCATAGCACTCGGCCGGTTGTACAGCCGACTTTGCTAGCGATGGTTCACTGACAAGTTACGCTCTCATTTGCCGAGACGATAGTTAGCATAGCCTTCAGCTACTTCATTTGCTACGACCTAGCAAGGCGCCAGTATCCGTACTATTGAAATTGTGAATCATGTACCATAAAGAGCGACGTTCTCCATTAATGGATTAAAGTTAAGTATTCCACCAGCTACGTCCGTTTTTCTCACGTCTAATTCCCTTGTCATGTTCCAGACCTCATGCCAGCCTGCGTAAGCTAAAACGCGTGCATTTCGGCCTCCTTTAGCAATACGGTTGGCTCTCCTGCCAACCACAAGAAGTTGCTTCCCCATCATGCCACACTGGAAGTAACAGAGGTGCAGGTGCAAACGACCTCATCCATCACCATTTGCAATGTTTACTTTTCCCTAGGCAACTCACTCAACTTGACTTTACATCCTTAATACAACATTCCTCCCTCCCCCCACATTTTCTCCTTTTCGGGAACTTCAATGCACAACATCCTCTGTGGTGGACTATCACTTCGACTTGTAGGTGCCTTCTTCACCAGCTGCTTACGAATTATCATGTGTGTGTCTCCTCAGTGTTGACATTCCTGCCCTTTTCATATCAACCCATGGAACTTTTCCAGCTATGGACCTAATGATCTATTCCCCAATCTCTTGGCTTAGCAGCATTAGTCACTACTTAACGATATTTCTCATAGTGAAAACTTTCTGGTGTTGCTGCCGCTTCCTTGCCATCGCCAGGTCGACCGACTACCATGTCGGCTGCATCTAAGTGCCAACTTGGAGCTATATGCCTCTATTGTTGTTTCACTGCCCCTCTGTCAGATTGCACTGACAAGGTTGTACAAGACATCCCTGGAGCTATCACTTGCGGTGCTGGAATTGCTATTCCCCTCTCTATAGGCCCCCTCCATAGCCTTCTAGTGCAAAGACATTAAAGCTGCAATTCAGGACTTTCAAAGAGTACTGCAACGTTTTATGAGATATCCGCCGGCCGGAGTGGCCGTGCGGTTCTATGCGCTACAGTCTGGAGCCGAGCGACCGCTACGGTCGCATTTTCGAATCCTGCCTCGGGCATGGATATGTGTGATGTTCTTAGGTTAGTTAGGTTTAATTAGTTCTAAGTTTTAGGCGACTGATGACCTCAGAAGTTAAGTCGCATAATGCTCAGAGCCATTTGAACCATTTTTTTAGATATTTTTCGCTAAGGTTCACAGCCTAGATAAACGAAGTAAGAAGGAATGCTTGGAGTGCTAAATCTCCTCCCTGGAAATGTCTCTCTCTTAATCCCAGGTGTGGGCAAAGATCGATCGTCTTCTGGGCCGCCGAAGATCCACAACCGTATCTAGTCTCTTCCTGTAAGGTGATTGCTCTCGTGGTGCGTCGGCTGTTGCTTCACACCAGGCAGTCCACTTTGCGGTGGTGTCGCCTTCTTGCCCAGCTGCCTTTCGAATGTGTAAGCGACAAATTAATCTATTCTCCTTCAGCTCTCTCATGAGTTCTTTAGTGAACATTTCACTAACTGGGAATTGCTTCAGGCTGTTGCCTCGCCTCACGATACAGCTCGAGGCCACGATTCAATTTAAATTCAGGTGATAAATAATTTACTTTTACTCAGCAGCTTGATGACCTCAGGATCTTCATCTGTATTTAACTCGTTCGTATCTCCCCTTTGAAATTGCGAGGTATTAAATCATTCCAATCCTTAAGCTAGACAAAAAACCCAACATCCATCGACAGTTATCGCCCGATTAGCCTCATCAAATTGCTCTGGCCTCGTCAATGCTATCCTTACCCACACCTATTAGGGTGTAGAGCTCATTACTCCCCTTTTTATCTATGGAGCTCTGGACCCATCCGACTTGGGCCGGGTTGCCAGGTTTATGGATCGGTGGCGCTTACAGCTTCCATCATCTCATTTTGGAGTTCAACTGGCAGCTTACGCCTCCCCGACTAGTTCTGTTGACAACCTCCTCATTGAAGCAAGGGATCTTCTCTCTTCCACTCTGAAATTATTTAGAAAGTATGTTTTATGTGTCTTCACATCGTCTCCCCGCTCTTGATTGTTATCCAGTCCAGGAATTAGGACTGATCTATTTCAAAGCCCTAAGTCTGTCACTCCTGTGCCTTTTTGGCGTCCTTTCCGTTCTTAGGGAGTGTCAGGGTACTACCATTTTTACACTGATGGGTCTGAAACCGTGGACTGGACCGGTTATGCTCTTACATCTCTCACTGGTCATGAGCACCATTCTTTGCAGGAACATGTCTTCACAGCAGTGCTGATGGCCATTAACTCCGTTATATTAAATGGGCCTCCCCTGATAGCAACATAATAAGTAGCGACTCAATGAACACACTCTGAGCCACTGAGGAATGTTACTCTAGTCAATGCGTGATATCTGCTACTTCCGACTTCTTTTTTGAACTTAAATTGCCTTCTCGTTGTGTTTTCCTGGGGGCCAAATCATGGGAGTATCCCTGGGATTTTATCGCCAGACTGTTCAGCTGGGGAAGCTATAACCTCAGCCCCTAACCCGCCCACCCACCCATTCATTTTCACTATCCCAGTTGTAGATTGGCAGGTGCAACCAAGGCCTCTGCTCACTCGGAAATGGAAGAACTGGTGAGGTACTACCCCTCTAATAAACTCCGCACTATCAAGGAGACTACAACTGCTTGGCGCTTCTCCTTCTGTTCCTCTCGGAAATAATCCAGCTCCGTATGTCGCTTCCACATTGATTATAGCAGACTGTCCCATAAGTTTATTTCACATATCGAGCCTTCCCAACATTGTGGTTACGGAACCTTACTGACAGTTGCTCATACATTGGGGGAATGGCCCCTCCTTCTGGCTCTCCATGCTAAACATGGTCTTCGGAATTCTTTGCCTTGCAAGTTGGTGGCCAACTCACTGGCAACTGAACTGGGTTGAACAGACGTTTTAAACTACCTTTGGGACGACGGTGGGGTGGTTGCTGTTCAGATCGTCTCTTGCCACTTTCTGGGTCAGGGAGATCGTCGATCGTTCCTGCTTTGCCTGCTTCCTCTGTCATCCCTCCTTTCTTCAGCTTTAAATGATTGTAGGCGGTTTTGCTCCTTTTATACCAAACATTGTTTTTCGTTTTAGAAGTATCAGTCCGATTACTTGGTACTGTCCTCTTTTATGCTTTGCCTACGATGGATCGGGGTTCGAACCGCTGTGGGGAGGTCCTTCTCCCTTTGCATGCAGAGCCCTGGAGGAGACCCAGATGTTGCCTTAAGTGTTTCATCTTGTTTTATTAATGACGGCCAAACTGATGCTCATTACATTTTTAGATTTTTCCCTTTTACTTTCCTCGATATTTTGACTAGGAGGAAGTGTATACTTCGTAATTATCTTCAACTTTACAAGGCCTGGTAGGGATCGGATACAGTAGGGGTTTCTCTCGGCACCAGTCGTCTACTATAACCTATGTACCGATCCAATCCATACACTTTCAATTTCGCGTAAATCGTTTTTCGGCTCTGGCATCGGTATTACCTTTAGTGCCTCGTTTTTATTATGCCTACGTGCTTTCCTCTTCCGAGCACATTTCTCGTGTACGTCACTATCTCTTGAATGAAGAACCCATCAACGGAGGGGCTGAAAACTTCAATATTTAGTCTCTTCCACAACCAACCAACCGTCCAAAACATTCAGAAAATATCCCTGAACAACCTTTGAAATTTCGACGTTCTATATTTTTTCAAAGCTCTTAAACATAATCGTCTATTCAAACGGTGTAATGGTAACTTTAATATTCAGCTCTAACTACTTACGTTCTGTTTAAGTGACGCCAAGTGTACTGACCTTTTTAAATGTTAAAATTTTATGTTTACATCATGAGATTACTGATCAATGATTCATAAAAGGTTGCTGAGCTACATTTCACGCACACTTTTTATCGAAATCGGTCCACATATTAGATGATACTAAACTGTGCTACAATACAACCATATAGTAAGTGATCATTTCGCAACGAACATATTGTTTTGATGTGTTACTCAAGTTAGATAAAACTTTGCAGAAATGTTTTAAGATACCAGGTTTACACTACTAAGGTCAAACGACCAGGAAGAAGTTCTGGCAATGTAGATTTTATAGCGTGTCCTTAAGAACCTTTTTCCCAATTTTCTGCAGTATCTGACACTGATTCCGCAGCACTAGAAGCGTCTGCTCGCAACAGCTACAGGCTACACGTTCAGCCCTCCTCTGCCCAGTGGATGTCCACTTGACCTCTACAGCAAAAACCACTTAGAGCAGGTTTACCTGCGCGCGGCAGATAATCGGATTCTACTTCAGTAGCAAGTTCGTTGCCATGGGAACAGCAATACACTCTCCGTACTTGTTGTGCTCCACGCTCCCTCCGCTCCACCCTGTTGCAGGACTGAAACAGTGCTGCATGTTGAGCTTCATGACAGTTGTCCTCACCAGATTTCTGCTACGTAGTCCACGCATGCGTGCAGTGATCGATATGAGGTGCTTTATTCGTGTCCATGCTAGACAGCTACCGTCGAATAGTATCCTATCAGATTTCGTAATACCTTAATATAAGAGATGGTGGTGGTGGTATTCATCCGTAGATCACTTTTACAAGAATATTGGGCATGTCATCACATTACAAAAAACCAGAAAAAACAAAACGCAATTCATATAGAGAGACATTTACATACTTATAGGTCTAGCATGACACGAATGGGACAGATAGTTGGCAGTGGCATTACAATACGAACCGTCTAGCGTTTGCCTGAAGTAATTTAGAGAAACCGCGGGAAACCTAAATCAAGATTGCCAAATGGAGACTGTAGCCTCCGCGCTTCCAATGCAACGCCAGTCTGCTTAGAACAGTGGTAGCACGTTTGGTTTAGCCCTAACGTACTACATTGTTTTTCAAAGAAGTTATTAAATAATGAGAAGGGTTAGTCCTACTCTCATCATTCATTGGTCGTTCCGTCACAGAGCGCGCGCGCGCGTGCACACACACACACACACACACACACACACACACACACACACACACACACACACACACACACACACACACGACCGACGGAGGACTCGAACCTGCTCTCTCATGTCTCCTCTTGTGAACTGAGCAGACATGACCTTCGTAGAACTTGCGAGGTTCAACGTTCTGACGCCTGAAAGTTGGAGCGGTTTAACGTTACATGAGATGATTCGTAACGTATACCAGTGCTGAGTTCTCAATGAACGTATCACTCGGTCCTGAATAATTTTGCTAGAGGTAGAGAGATTTATCCCAAGAATCGACCACGTATCTGCTTAAAAGTAAATATCAACATTATGTTACTTTGAGTAAATGTGCAATTTCATACGTGAATTGTGACCTAGTATTCCTGGAGCAACATCTGCGTCGTACTCATCAGAAGCCATTCTTCCTGGAATGGTCCGGGAGAACACGGCAATCGATGTCAGACTCCACCTTATCAGCTAGTCTACTATTAGTTGTCCTTTCATCAGTAAACTTCTAACTACCACCATCGTTGGAAAGGTCACCTCTTGATCTTGTCATAAATCCGTATGATGTTTCTCCGTCTGCAGTGATGGTTAGAGCTTGCTGGTTGCAATTCCTAGCGAATTCTTTTGACTGCTAATGATTTTATTTTCTTATCGTGTCGTCCTGTTTTTATATATATTTATCTACAGCAATATTAGGTATAGCATCAGACAGGTATCAAGCAGCTGCACATTAAGTGTAAACTTCACCATCTGATCTTACGATCACACGATGCCTAAATTCAATATATTGATCAGCTTAAAAAAAAGTATGTTAATTTGTCCCTACTAATAAGCAGTTGTATGCCTCTGTCTGTATCCTATCAATTCTACATAAATTCACCCATTTTCAAGTGTTTAAATAATTTATTTGAAGTCCTTCACTTATGCTGGGTGAAAACCCATGCACCTACTGTGCTGCACTTCCCGTCGCCCAGTGACAGTGCCATCTGATAAGCATCCATTCCTTTGTTTCTTGCCACTTCTGACCATTAAAGTCTAGAACTACTTCTTGATTACCTGTGCTCAACCAGTGACAAACACATTTTGGCCTTCTATTATTCAATTAGCGCTCTACTGTGTAACCGAGCACCGAGGTGGACAAGAACACTCCTCGTCAATGGGTTGCACATGTAAATGACGAACGATCGTCGAGAGCTATCGTACAAGACAGTACCGAATGAAATAAGTTAATTGGGAGCTATGTCGTCTTAAGACTACTGTAAGAGATTACGTTGAATCATAACAAACGTGCTGCTTTCTGTTTCAGACTTTCCAACAGAGTCTTCTTTCGCTGGTAGCAGTTTCATTACTTGGCGCGTTACTGTCCTCGTGCACAGATGCATCTTATCCATGTAGAACATTCTACGGCCATGCACTGTCAGGGAACCCACTCCTCACTGCTAGTTTCTTCGGAGGCACGTTAACCATTAGCAGTTATGAACTGAAAATACCTTTTAGGATTACGTGCACATAATTATGTAGTTCTTTAAAGCACCCAAAATAGTGATCATTTACATTAAACTCTAAACTGTTCCATATTAAACTGTGATCTGCTGTGCATTAAAAAGATGTTGGGCGAACTTGTGATAATAAATATTAACGAGAGGGATTCATCGTTGACAAAGCTCTTCTGAAAGTCCTTTTCGGGCTGTCCCACCACACGATGTAGGCTGGTCAGTAAAACAGTCGACAAATAGAATACGCCCAAATTCTCACTGCTAATCGTATTAATTACAGTTAGTAATAAGCTAGTTCAGTTAGCGCTGTTTTGGTCATCCTATTTTATGTTCCTTTCTCTGGTGTGGGGGGAAATGCCGCAGTCATATGCTTCCTGCTACCATCACTAAACGCAGCATAGATTACACATTCCCAACCTCTGTGTCCCGATGTTTCAATGTGTGTCACGGAACTATAAAGTGACTCACGGTATTTTCTCTCCAGAGCCCTGAGCTTTAATAGCGAAGCATTTCACTGTTTAACGTAACTTATAATAATTATTATAAATTTCTAGACAGGCTGCACACGTCAGTGCTTGCAGTTGCGAGTACTGTCATTTCTGCTTTCCAATAATTCCAGGAACGGTAAATGATGGAATAGTGTGTCTTATTCTTCCCACTTCATGAAGACACGAGTAAGAGGACTCTTGTCCATGATCGCCGTAAGTGTACCGACGGACCGAAACATACTGTACACTGTCAACTGCGAGATTGGATGTCGCCCGGTAGAGATCGAGGCACGTGAGGCGGTAAACAAAGTATATAGTCTGATCAGAGACTAATGGGGAATCATTATAGCGACGATTCGGGCCACAAATTAGGAAATTCATTTACATAATCGACTGCGGCAAAGGGCAACTTGTTCCGGACTGCCACTTGGGAACGAGCATCTCGGAAACGACAAAGCTGGTCAGCTGTTAGTGTGTTACTTGGCTCAAATGGCTCTGAGCACTATGGGACTTAACAGCTGTGGTCATCAGTCCCCTAGCACTTAAAACTACTTAAACCTAACTAACCTAAGGACAACTTAAACATCCCATCACAGAACGTGGCGGTCGGAGGCTTCACCGCTCTGTAAAACAGAATAGGCCATGACCTGTGGCAGACTGATTACAGAGTAGAATCCTGGTGCAGCCATAAGGGTTTCGGAGCACCACATTCACCGCACGTTGTTGAACATGAGCCTCCACAGCAGCTGACTCTCATGTGTTCCCATGTCGCTCCAACTACACAGTTACGATTGAAGTGGGCAATAAATGGTCATCGCGATTAGACCGTACACAAATGGAAAATTGGCGCTTGGTCGGCTTAATCACGTTTCTTGTCGCATCAGGTCGATGGCATGTCCGGATACACCATCATTCAGGTGAACGGCTGCTTGAAACGGGGGGAACATTCATCTGGCCTCCAATAGGACCTGTGGTAGTAATCGAAGACTACCCCAACAGTTTTGGAATGTGGGGACCACCTCACCCACTCATGCTTAGTCTTCCCCAACGACGATAACATCATTAATGACGTTAAGTGGCCTTCTCACGAAGTCAGTAACTTGCTACAATGGTCTGAGAATCATAACGGTGATCACACTTCGATTTCTTGGCCATATAAGTTTGTCCCATCTCAAACCGATGAAACACACCTGTGACGTTGTCTGTTGCCCGATCCGGGCCCAAAAAACCACCGGCACGGAATTTACGGGAATTTCATGACGAGAGAGTAGACATGTAGTGCCACATACCTACAGAAAGCTACCAAGGAGTTGACGAATCCATGCCAAGCAGAACTGCTGCTGAATTGCGTACTTCAGGTGGACCAACATACTATTAAGATAATCACTGTTTTGGCTTCTAGTATAGTTTGTAAAGACACAAAGCAATTAAAGGCATGGAAAATTTGTGCCGTACTGGGATTGGAATCCGATTCTCCTGCTTACTAGGCAGATTTGCTAGCTGCTGCGCCATCCGGACACAGTGGTCATCGCTACTGCGCGGACTACCCTCGCACGCCTCCCATCATACCCAAATTCTCAGCCTATCCACACAGTACTGATGTAATATCCCTGGCCCATTATCCTCATTACTCGGGGAATTTCACCGATTCCCGTAAGAGTTCGAGCTTGGTGTGCATCTGCACTGGAGGGGTCATTGGCAATCCTCACCATACTTATATGTGGTGCCGCTCCTTTCGGAAATGCCCGAAAGAACAGACACGACATACATAACACGCATGTAGTATAATTTATAGTCCACAACTTTTCAGTTTTATGATTTTTTTCTTTCTGTGTAAATCGAGCTAATAAGAGGGAAATATGACGGGTAGTTTGTGTCTTGCGTTATGCTGGTTATGTTGCTCAGATCATGGTTCAAGTAAAAGATGCACGGCATCACTTAGTATTTAAATTGTGACGTTACATGTTAACAGAATCTTCCGTCGGTTCTTGGTACAACAACATTGTAATAAATGAAAAGCAACAGTTTGCTTTTGTTCTACAATATTACTTTTATTGTTAATAGGTTTTTGGCTTTCAAGGCCATCTTCAGACATTTACTGAGTATTATCACCAAAGAAGTTACAATGTTTGCAAACAACACTGGAAGAGAAGTAGCACGTCTAGACTGAAGTAGAAACATACAGTAAGTAACATTTCTGAGAGTATGGTGGTGATGCCATGAAAAAGTAAAAACTGAACAGTACATAAATAACAACGGAGTAGACAGGAAAACCTTGAACACAAAATAGGAATAGCATGCCTACATAAGTTTATATTAATAAACAAAACTAATAAAATAAAGTAAAATTAGTGCTAGACAGGGCTACATCAGGAGCTATGAAACATGTAGAGTGATACACAAACAAATTAAAAGAAGAGGCAATTACCAATGTCACTACACAATACGTAGAAATTTAAGCAATATCAATAAGATAAACAGGAATAAATAAATGCATTTATATATTTATTTTACTAATAAATAAATTGGTGATAGTACTCAATTTCTGAAGACAGCATTGTAAGCCGAAAACCAAAGGGTTCTGAACACTATGGGACTTAACATCTATGGTCATCAGTCCCCTAGAACTTCGAACTACTTAAACCTAACGACAACACACAACACTCAGTCATCACGAGGCAGAGAAAATCCCTGACCCTGCTGGGACTCGAACCCTGAAACCCGGGCGTGGGAAGCGAGAACGCTACCCCACGACCACGAGCTGCGGACAAGCCGAAAACCGGTTTAACAATAAGAGTAATATTTTAGAACAAAAGCAAACTGGTGCTTTTCATTTATTATAATGAGACGTTACCAACACGTCAGAATAAAAAAATGAGTACATAATGATTATTAGGAACCCGGAATCCCACGATTGTAAGTGTATGGTCACCGTGCAAGCTTAAACCGGCGCTGAGGGTCGTGCCAAATGTTCAGCACGTCAGGAAACTGGGCCATTTCGACCGGGTACAGGTTTGACAAATCCAAAGATTCTGTGCTGGGAACTAGTACTCACCGCTAGCCGTCTACATCCGTAATACATGCACAAGCTTCAGGGCTGCGGTCGAGTGCTGTGAGCCTCCGGGAACGGTAATATTTCCTAACAGCTCGAGTAGCAAGCTTATGGAGTGAAGAAAGGATTCCGAATGTTTTCTTCATCAATTCTTCGGTTCAAAAGGAATCATTATGTAAAAGTACGCAAACTGCGCGCAAAATGTGTATCATGATAAAGAGGAAAGTTTTGAGTGTGTCATCGGTCAGCACACATTACACAGTCAATTACTGGCATTCAAAAATCAGTAAAAACGTTTGAGAAATGTTACCTTGTTAACTTAGATCCCAGCTTCCGGACAACTAACGATACTCCGAAGCAGAATAGAACCTCACTAATCGGTCTCGTACAGGACTGGGAGCATGGTCGCAATTGGAGAGATTAGGTTATTAGAGGAATACATTAACTGACCCATAACATCACAATACAGTACAACTTTCATTTTCAATCGGAAATACAGTCTGAAATATTGTTCTGTGTTAAAACCCTAGCAAAACGCAAACGTCGACAAACTAAATCTTACACAATAGTGTAATCTGCTACAGTGCCTGTGCTGTGAATGATGTCTGTCGCCCAGTAACATGTTGTTACCGTGAGTGAGAGTTAAACTACTGCACACACGATATTACAGTACTGCATTGACTTAAAGCTGATTTGCACGTAACTGTTCAAAACATTTCAAATCACAAAGAAAAAAAGTTCCGTGTTTAAGCAGGACGTTTTTAACGAGGACGAAAAATTCTGGGATGTTATTTTGCTTAGCAGCAGCAATCATGATGCTGCCGTGATGTTCCGCCATTTCCTAAGCCACAAAATGTGTATTAGGGTAGACGAAAGTAGAAGGGTACTGGGGGTGCTGAGAAACTCATTATATCAAATGGACATGCAAATTAAGTAAGTTTATCAATTACCCACAAAACAAGTCCACCCCCAAGCCCCAGATGACGTCATGTGATTTCCTCAGCTTGCTTATGGGTCCCTGCAACTTCCCCTCTCCACATCCCTTCCCCTCCCTCTCCGCCACCTACCCCATTGAGGGGAATTTCGAATTTTGGCGAGAATTACTTCGTCCCAGGGCTGTGCTGACGTCCCACCCCACCCCCTACCCGGCAACTGGTGGGAAAATCCTAGTGCACCACACAACACAAGGAAAGTCCCCAAATGCAGGAGAGAAAGGTTATTTTATTGTACTTCATTAATTTTGGTTGGAAAATAGAAGTAAAGATCGGTCCTAATTACGTAATTAGTCATAAATGTCGGGCGTAATTGCACAACTATATACATAGCGCTACACAAGGACTGCCTAAAACAGCAATACAGCAATACAGATCAGAAATCGACGACGCCATACGACAGATGTTAACCTGCTGGGAGAAAATTTCACAATATCACTTGAAACTAGTGGCAGACGCATTCACAGTCAGCTCTACATCTACAATCTGGGGTGTAAGGTACTATTTCTTTTTTAATTTTTTTGGTGGAATTGTATTCAACTGACAAGATGCTGGTGTTCGACAGAGGAGTTTAATAAGTGTATTACCTATAAGCATACAGTTGAGGACTGTATCTATTGCTATCGAAGCCAATACACACTACCATAACTTATGGAAAAACGCATCACTGTTCTAATTACAAGTCGACATTGTGGAGAGAAAACCAGCACTCATTATGAATAGGTCATAATGTAACATAAGTACTGAAAATTGGGAAAAAGAATCATTGTAATAACACAACTACCGCAAAAACCGACCCTGAAGATTGCAGGGGGGCAGGAGTTGTAGTAGCGTTCTCCTCAGTGGGGGCTCACGAACTAACCAACTTGAAGGCAGCCTTATCTCCCTCCCTCCCTCCCTCCCTCCCTCCCTCCCTCCCTCTCCTCACTATAGGTAGGGGTTGAGGCCTGTCTTGCTGCTCGTGATCCACAGAGGGAATGTCACCAATTGGCATTGATATACTGTCTCCAGTCTGTGAAAATCAGTCACGGATAGACAAAAGGCAAGAAGAGAACGCTTCTTGCAATCCGTTAAACGTATTTCTCGGAAAGACTGGACCCTCCATGGAATAACAATGACTTGGATAACAGGAAGCCCTCTGTCTAAAGCGACCCGCAAACTCCATCATATCTGGGAGCGCGGTGTTCCTCAGCTATGGCCGTAACAGCCTGGAAGGCGTGGGATAAGCTCCCATCGGTCACTGACCGCCTTCAGACGACGGTCCATCGCCAAAAGCATCAACTAAGCAGTAGGAGATAAATGGCGGTCCACCTCAAGTGCAACTTATTTGTCTAAAATATAGCGACACATCCCAGCCCACCACACACCGCCACATTGGTCGCATGCAACTGCGTCAGAGATCTCACACACAGTTACCGTCCTCCATACCACCCCACGGCAAGCGATCGCAGTTCTGCAATAGAGAACAACTGTAATTTATATCAACGCATCTGTCATCAAGCGTATTTTAAAAAGTTCCGTCGATAATAAATGTCCTCTTTCCACAAAAATAGACACATTCCATTTCCTTGTAATTTATGAGCAAAGTCGGTATAGTTTTTTTCGCTACACTGCAGGATTCAATTCGCATCACATTATTTTGCGACATCCAACGAGGTGCACCACCATCGATTACAAATGATTAGGCTGTACACTCGCTTTACACGACCACCATGCGTAAAAGTGGGAGAAAAAGCTTCCACTATTTTGCTGAAAAAACTGATCACCGTAGAATGACATCGTTATTTCGAAACCGACATTGCAGTAAAAAACATTCTAGAATTTAAACTGCGAAGAAAAAACATCTATGTTAATAAATTTCTTTTAGCTTGCTGGACAAATTACACGATCTGAGAGCGTCTCTCACATTCAGATTGCAAGGTGGTTACCTATATTGTCTATGCACTGGGAGTGCAAAGCCCAAATCAATCGCCACTTTGCATCTTTGAATAATTAATTAGGGCAGCAATGACAAATAGCAACATGGATGTGAACAAATTCTCAGTTCATCGCGCTATGTTAACAGAGATGGGATTATACTGCAGAGATGGGATTATACTGCATTGCGTTAAGTGCAAATAATATTTTAGAATAGTTTGGCGTGGAATGGTACCCAGGATGCCAGTGGTGGGAAGCCAGCAGCGCGTTAGACCGAAGGTCGAATTTTACGACCTCCAGCACCCCAGGAGGACTGGCACCACCAGGGCAGTCTTCAGCAGCAGGGATTTCATACCACCCAACAGGCAGGCAGAATCTCTGGCAGAAAACTGCGTGGCAAGCAGAGTGTCTCCCCAAAGTGAACAAAGCAGGGACACGGATGTGTCGCCCAGGGCTCACAAAAGTGTCGCAGGTGACAATTCCAACAAGAAATGTTTCTAAATGAATCCCCCACTCTGTATGTTTTGAGCGTGGGACAGAGGAGCGGAATGTGTCCCATTACATGCTGGGCCAAGGAAGCATCAGGAAAGTTCAGTCGAGTGGCGACTCCGACAAGCGACGGTGATTCGCCCCAAGTGGTGTTTACCGCGCACTCAAGTCGAGCGGGAGGCGCTCATTGGTGAAACATTTGTTAAAATGTTGCGATTGGACAGCCAAACGAGCGGAGTGGCACGCTCCACTTGGTTTTTGGTAGAAAAGACACACTTGCGTTTCAGCGTCTGTCCTGCAAGGACGCAGTACTCTGTGCTGGGAGATACAGAGTAAATTGCGGAATAGCTGTGTATCTCATCCGGAACTCCGGATAATTTTGCGGAATTGTGGCGTACACGTGCGATTGTGGTTGCAGACACATCACACCTGATCGGCATAACAAAATGATGAGAATAGCGGGCTGGGGACTCTGTCGTGGAGCAGAAGAGCAGAATAGGTAATACACACTGCTCAACTAATCAGAATGATGCCAAATTTGCAACAGAATATTATCGGAGAAGATGGGAAACGAATGGCAGAAGAAAAATAAATAGTTGCAAAATGTAGCAATAGATGTAAGGATCATAATTTAATAGTGGTCGACTACAAATGACTAAGATATACGTTTGACGTTAAACGAACTGTACTGCTCAGTGTGCATGGGTGTACAGGTGTGATAGTGAGAGATACGTAAGCCCATCCACCACGACGTGTCACATCCGATGAGAAAAATCGGTTTTTCATTTCCTGAGGTCAGAAAGCGCATAAAAATCGTGAATCAAAATGAAATCGGATTATTAATTTCCGTGCGACTGGCACAAAACATGTTCAATATGCTGTTCACTGTTTTCTGCAACAAGTTGAAATAAAGAAACAGCAAGTTCCACAACTGATCGAGGTGTTTCCTTGGTCACGTTCAGAATGTGTTGTGAAATGCGTTCTTTCAATGCAGCTAAGTTTGCAATCGGAACACTGAACACAACAGCTTTCAGATAGCCCCACATCCGGAAGTTACACGGATGGAGGTCAGGTGTTGGGAACGGCCAGGCTGTATGGAAATGTCGGCTGACAATTCTAGCATTTCCGAAATGGCGCTTCAGCAGCTGCTTCACTGGATTTGCAGTGCGCGTAAATGCACCATCTAGCATAAAAAGATCTCATCCACACATCCCACGCTGTTGGAGAACTGGAATGACATGGTTGCACAAAAGACACTCATAGCGCTTACCTGTGACGGTACAGGTAACAGGACCGGAAACACCTGTCTGTTCGAAGAAATGTAGTCCTATGATAAATGATGCCGTAAACGCGCACCACACAGTGACCTTTTCAGGATGAACTTGTACTGGTTGATTTGCGTGTGGATTTTCCGTTGCCCATATTCGACAACTCTGTGTATTGACATATCCTGACAGATGAAGTGGGCTTCACTTGTCCACAAAATCGTTCACGACCAGTCATTGTCCACCTCCATGTGAGCGAGAAATTTTAAAGCGAAGGTCTCTCTTGCTGGCAGGTCAACAGTAAGCAACTAGTGAACATTGGTAATTTTGAATGGATAGCAAAGAAGGGTGTTTCGTAGGATTTTATGCACCGAGCTCATGGGTATGCTCAATGTTCTGGTGATTCTCCGTGCACTACACGTTTTCACACCACCACTCGTCTCCTCCTGCACTGCTGGGGCCACTGCTTCCACTTACATCGAATCAATTCGTTTCCTCCTCCTACAAGATCGCACACCAAAGAACCCGTATATTCGAATTTCTGAATCATTTTCTCCAGACCCATGGCAGTCATCGGACCAAGGCCAGTTTTTCAAACCCTTCTGTGTTTGGAACTTCTGCAGAGCAACGTGTGCACAGTCATCATTCTTGTAATACAGCTTCACAAGCAAAGCGTGATCTTGCATTGACACAGTCATGGCGAACGTCGCCGACGAGAAAGGAGGAAAAGCCCTGTACCCGGCGTGTTCGGACATAGTTCAGTGGGTCGTGAGCAAGACAGGTGTTTACATTTACGCATTCTGACATACAGTGCCATCTATTGATCAATTTTCACACTACTTTTTTCTGCCATAAATTTCCCCCTTCTCGTATAACATTCCGTTGCAGTTTGACGTCATTCTCACCAGTGGTGTTATTACTATAGCGTTTTGAAAGTTTAATTATAATCTTCTGCAGATTTCCACCTGCTGGCTGTCTTTTAGTAGGCTATTATGTAATACACGTAAGTATCCTCGTATCAAATCAAACGATGCACGCTTATGCCGGTAATATGACCATATACATACGGAATAACATGAAAAAATAAAAAGATGACATAAAAGCGGTAAAAATCGAGGAAAACCAGGTAAAATTATGACAAATTGATTGGAAATTCGTGAAACCGAGGGAAATACGACGAAATATGTAAAACCGCGAAAAAACTGGGAAAATTACGTAAATTGAATCAGAATACGTAAAATTACAGAAAAAGTATTACAAAATGCAGGGTATTCAAGTGGATTGGGGGTACCCTTACACTCAAGACTGAAAAAAGGCTTAAAATGTATGCTCTGGCTGCATTCAGTTTTAACCCTTCCCCCGGCCCTGTAAACTATGACGGTTTCCTTTGCTACCGTGAGGCGATATGGATGTATACTATTTTCTGGATTCGGAATTCTATTATAAATTCCCCGAATGCGATTCCAATGTGCTTAATGATATGTGACTTTGCAATCCCGGCCTCTGTTGAATAATCAGACAGGGTGAGGTCGCTTGCCTCATAGAGAGTAGCAATGCATGTAAATTATCATCAGGAAGTTAACGGCACCAAAATTTGTGACTTGGTTTTAGGAAAGGTTTCGTATTTCGATACATGTGTAGTCTGAAATTTCAGGAGAAATATATTTATTCCATTTGACAATTACATATACTAACAAATTGAATTAATGAGGTGATATCTCTTGAGTATGGACAGATTAATATCTTAATAAAGAGAAAGAAGTTCAACACTAATGTGTAACAATAAAGCTAGCGGTGTGGATTGGCACTTCCCCTTAACTGAATGAGAGCACATGGCTCTAGGCCACGTACTTTATATCTCTATCTACTGACGGAAATGCGAGAATGAGCTGCAGTGCTCAGTAGGTCAACCGTTTAACTTATATGAAATGTAAGGCTGATCGTGCTGGTTGCAGTTCGAATGTACAACATGCTAATAGTTCGTCTATAAATTACGTTGCCGGGGATACGAGGAGGTTCGGGGAAGGGAAACTTTGACGATCCAGGATGCAAAGTACTGTCGGCACACTGTCAACTAACGAATAACTTACTACTAAGATAAAAAAACCGGAATCTACAGTTTGTAGAAGTCCTGACTCGGTTTTGGGGGTGTATCAGAATTAGAAGGTGTAAATGAAAGCAGTGAAGCTCATATGACAGCAGTGGGAGCATATACTTCTGGGATAAAAGCATCTGGACAGCAGCTGAAATCATTTCTGTACACCTGTAAACTCCCTGTTGCATATCTAAACGGTAGAGTGGACATGAAATGAACGTGTAAAACTGTGCCAGATTTTGAGTCCCATAAAGTGCATCGGAACATAAATCTGCAGGCAAGCTCTCTGATGTGTCGTAGCAGGATACGGATTTGCTTCTACACTAAAAGTTTCCAATCTGCTCCACTCATTGAGCCTCATCTAGGTACAAGGCGACTGTTACTATACTTTTTATTATCTCACTACCCAAAATACATTCATGTAGATCATTGGTAAGAGGCGAATTCTTTGATTTTTTTTAGTATTCTTCTGTATAGGATATTGAAATGCCCCTGTATAAAATCAAAAAACGCATGGGTATGGGCCGGCTGGGGTGACCGAGCGGTTCTAGGCGCTTCAGTCTGGAACCGCGCGACCGCTACGGTCGGAGGTTCGAATCCTGTCTCGGGCATGGATGTGTGTGATGTCCTTAAGTTAGTTAGGTTTAAGTAGTTCTAAGTTCTAGGGGACTGATGACCTCAGCTGCTAAGTCCCATAGTGTTCAGAGCCATTTGAACCATCTGAAAGCATGGGTATGACGGAAATGACTCTCTCTCTCTCGCATATATTTATATATAATCAAAAAAGATATGAAAAATTACATAAAAGTAGTAAAAAGCGAGAAACCCTGTTGTAATTACCAGAAATCGATAGTAAATACGTAAATTTCAGGGAAATACAACGAAATATGTAATATCCAGAAATAGCGTGCAAAATTACGTAAACTGACTCATAGTGCATAAAATTAAGGAAAAAGTACCACGAAATGCGGGGAATTGAGGTGGGTTGAGGTACCCGTACACTCATTCCCGAAAAAAGCTTTAAAATAATGCTCTAGCTGAATACAGTTTTAACCCTCCTTCACCCCTTCTGAACTACGTCTTATTACGTAATGCATACTTCAACAAAGGCAACATAAGTATTACATAGAGGCGTCCCGTTACAGCATTCAAAACATCTGTATCGCAATCCATAACTGTGTTGTCAAACATGCAGTTCAATATACACAGAAGCGCCAAAGAAACTGGTATAGTCATGGGTTTTCTAATTCAGATCTATGTAAACAGGCGGAATAAGGCGTTCCGGTCGGCAACACCTATAGAAGATAAGTGTCTGGCACAGTTGTTGGGTCAGTTACTGCTGCTACAATGGCACGTTTTCAAGATTTGAGTTTCAACGTAGTGTTATAGTCGGTGCACGAGCGATGGGACACAGCGAACAGATATAACGAGGAAGTGGAGATTTTCCCGTTCGACCATTCAACGAGTGTACCGTGAATAGCAGGTACCCGGTAAAGCATCGAATCTCCGACATCACTGCGCCCGCAAAATAGACCCTCCAGGAACAGGACTAACGACGAATGAACAGAATCGTTTTACGTGACAGAAGTGCAACCCTTCTGCAGATTGCTGCGGATTTCAACGCTAGGCCCTCAAGAAGTGTCAGTATGCGAACCGTTCAACGAAACTTCATCGATATTGGCTTTCGGAGCCAAAGGCTTACTCGAGTACCTTTCATCACTGCACGACACAAAGCTTTACGCCTCGTCTAGGCCTGTAAACATCAACATCGGACTGTTGATGAGTGGAAACATGTTGCCTGGTAGGACGGGTATAGTTTCAAATTGTATTGAGCGAATGGACGTCACTATTGGCGCCAAGAATAACTCCGAAAGTATGATAGGAGCTGAAAAGTTTTGTGGGACAAAAGTTGCATGGGACAACGGGAGCTATAATATGACGTTGGTTTTTTGTTGCTAGGTGGGTTCGTTTCAGATATATGGTCAAATTTGTTTTTTTGTTGTTTTTTTAACGGGATGCTGTAGTTTGGTACTTATTTTCTGATAGCGGCTGTCGAGATGAATCCAATGATGTGTAAGAGTAAGGTCTTCGAAAGTGAACGAAGGTCACAAAGGTGGCATGAACGTCCATTTACAGAAGGTGTTTGAGGTGATGACCATTGGTATCAATGCAGTGCTGAAATATTCTTACCATGCACTGAATGGTTTTCTGTATTACATCGGAACTTATCGAAGCATATGCTCTGACAATTCTCTCTCTTCAGGTGTAGTTAGAACGTCTGTATAAACAAGGTCTTTCATGAATCCCAACAAGAAAAAATCCAGAGGCGTCAATTCTGGCGAACGAGCCGGCCACGACGCATCTCCTACTCGTCAAATCGAAAGATTTGTGAATTGTGTCTCTAACTCATTTCTAGCAATCAGCGAAAAATGTTCCGGACACCCATCGTGTTGATACCACATTATGACCCTTGTTCCTAAAGGTATTTCTTCCAATAACAGACCTAATGTGGTTTACTTCCTGCCATTAAGATTTCCTTCGATGCAATAGGGGCCTATAATTCTGTCCTCCAGAACCCCACACCATACATTCACCGACCATGGTGTTTGGTATGCAACTTGCCGCAGCCATAATGAATTTTCAGTTGCCCAATAATGCATGTTATGCAAATTAACATATCCATACTTCGTGAAATTAGCCTCGTCAGTAAACTAAACCAAATTAATAAATGTGTCATCCCTCTGAATCTGAAGTTGAGCTCATCGGCACAATTCAACGCGACGCATGCAATCAGTACCAGTTAATTCTTGGTCTAGACTGATATGGTGAGGATGATAGTTCAAAAATGGTTCAAATGGCTCTGAGTACAATGGGACTCAACTGCTGTGGTCATCAGTCCCCTAGAACTTAGAACTAGTTAAACCTAACTAACCTAAGGACATCACACACATCCATGCCCGAGGCAGGATTCGAACCTGCGACCGTAGCAGCCGCACGGTTCCGGACTGCGCGCCTAGAACCGCGAGACCACCGCGGCCGGCGAGGAGGATGATAGTTATGGCGATGCAGAACACGAAGAACACTACTCTGGGTCAAGGCAGATTCCCTTGCGATTTGACGGGAGCTAACAGAAGGATCTCGAACCACAATGGCAAGAGTACCAATTGTCGTTTCCTCATTAGTAGCTTTCCTTTGCCTGGTGACCTCCGATTCGTTAAAGATCCAGTCGTTCTCAATTTATCATAAACATAAACAATGTGATAAAAAGTATCCGGACACCCCCAAAACATACCTTTTTCATATTACGTGCGTTGTGCTGCCACCTACTGCCAGGTACTCCATATCAGCGAACTCAGTAGTCATTAGACACCGTGAGAGGGACGCTCCACAGAAGTCACGGACTTCGAACGTGGTCAGGTGATAAGGTGTCATTTGCGTCATACGTCTGTACGCGAGATTTCTACACTCATAAACGTCCCTAGGTTCACTGTTTCCGATGTGATAGTAAAGTGGAAACGTGAAGGGAGACCGCCGACAATTGAAGAGGGTCGTAATGTGTAATAGGCAGACATCTATCCAGACCATCATACAGGAATTCCAAACTGCATCAGGATCCACTGCAAGTACTATGACAGTTAGGTGGGATGTGAGAAAACTTGGATTTCATGGTCGTACGGCTCCTCATAAGCCAGTAAATGCCAAACGACGCCTAGCTTGTGTAAGAAGCGTAAACATTGGACGATTGAACAGTGGGAAACGTTGGGTGGAGGACGAATCACGGTACACAATGTGGCGATCCGATGGCAGGGTGTGGGTATGGCGAAAGGCCGGTGAACTTCATCTGCTAGCGTGTGTAGCGCCAACAGTAAAATTAGGATGAGGTGGAGTTATGGTGTGGTCGTGTTTTTCGTGGAGTGAGTTTGTACCCCTTGTTTTGCGTGGCACTATCGCAGCACAGGCCTACATGAATATTTTAAGCACCTTCTTGCTTTCCACTGTTAAAGATCCATTTGGTGATGGCGATTGCATCTTTCAACAAGGTCGAGCACCTGTTGGTAATGCACGGCCTGTGGTGGAGTGGTTACACGTCAACAACTTTCCTGTAAGGGACTGGCCTGCATAAAGTCCTGACCTGAATCCTATAGAACACCTTTGTGATATTTAGGAACACTGACTTCGTGCCAGGCTTCACCGACCGACATCGATACCTCTCCTCAGTGTAGCACTCAGTGGAGAATGGGCTGCCATTCTCCAAGAAACCTTCCAGCGCCTGATTGAACGTACGCCTGCGAGAGTGAAAGCTGTCATCAAGACAAATGGTGGACCAACAGCAGACCGAATTCCAGCATTAGCGATGGAGGTAGCCACTAAGTTGTAAGTCATTTTCAGCCAGGTGTCCGGATACTTTTCATCACGTAGTGTATTTAGATGTACGACGTGTAGGGTGAGTACGTTGAGGATGTCTTTCAGCGTGTAAGTCTCTAGCTCTCACTGAATTTCGTTGGCATCCTCCGTAAATGAGAAGCATATCGACTTGTTCTTGCAAGGAATACATGATTCACATTCGCTTCATTCGACGATACTAGTCTTACCCTTCCTATTAGCGTTGTATTGCGAAACCGTCGAATTGTGTTTACATGTCAATGGCACGTTAAATGTATACGCCGAATTCGGCGAATATTTACTATTTACTCGGTATACGAGAGAGAATTGTCAGAACATGTGCTTCGATAAGTGCCGGTGTGATAAGGAATACCACTCAATACATGATAAGAAGATTGCAGCACTGCATTGATACCAATGGTCATCAGTTCGAACACCTTCTGTGAATGGTCGTTCATGCCACCTTTTTGACCTTCGTTGTCCTGCAAAGAACTTACTCTTACCCATCATTCGATTCGTCTCGATATCAGAAAATAAGTATCAAACTATAGCATCCCATTTAAGAAAACAAAGTTGACTTTTAGATCTCTGACGCGACTCCACCTAGCAACAAAGAACCCAACGTCATATTATGGTCCCTATCGTCCCATACAACATTTGTCCCATAAACTTTTCAGCTATTATCATATTTTCGGAGGCACCCTAGGTGGCAATAGTTACTGACCCACCTGTACACTGACGATGCCATCCTAGAACACAAGAATAGTGTAGAAGGAACTATTTTTGCATTTGGAAATTTGTGGTAAGGACTATGGGACCAAACTGCTGAGGTCATCGGTCCCTAGGCTTATGCATTACTTAATGTAATTTACGCTAAGGGCAAAAAACACACACACACACACACACACACACACACACACACACACACACACACACACACACACACACACCAATGCCCGAGGGATGATTCGAACCTCAGACGGGGGGAGCTGCGCGAACCGTGACAAGACGCCCTAGACCACACGGCTACACAGTGCTGCGTTTTTGCATTTTAAAGCTTGTCACCCTAGTTATTTGCGTAGGAAACTTACGGGGTGGTTGTATGTCTGCATTACAATATTAAGAGTGTTGCATTCCGTACGACTAACACTTAGTAAACTGTATGGCATTAGCAAGACTGCAGTTTTTAGATGCAGAACCGTGTAACCATAGGAGTGAGTGTTCGTGCTTTACGATCATTCCTTCCATGCTTTAACCATCGTGGTACTGACCCCAGACAGTGGAATAGAGCTTCAGAATTATTAGCAAGGTTATTTACATGAAATATTTCAAGCTCCTTAAATCTGGAGCTTCATCTATCAGGCATACGTTTCTTCTTAAGCATCTTTTATATCTCCGCAGTATCCTCATACCTACTGTACATAGGTAAAAGACGCTACCCTCCTCGACACGCAAGTATTTGGAGAGATCTTGTGCTTTTGGATGGTTGCCGTGGGTAAGATTGGTGCTGCAGGGATAATTGGTCAAGAACAATGTGGAATGGATCTGTCAGTCTCTGACTTTATCCTGCGAATGCGAGAAAACTTGTGACGCCCATCCCCACAGGGACAGATTGCCAATCGTAATCGTGAATTCTGCTCTACGATCGATGAGCTGGAAATACGTAGAAAACGTAACTGCATCGGTATAGGACGCTGTCAGATATACCTTGGTGTAGATGATCGAATGGCCGTACTGCACCATCTTCTAACTGCATTCGCAGTCTAGTATATTGTAGCTGCAAGGCAGCTGAGAGGTGATTTAGCGATGGTGCAGAAAATGGGAAGTATTCTGCTGTGTCACTGGCTGGCGTTGAAATTACGGAACAGCGGGTAATGCCGCTAAAATAGATTACGCTACCAACTGTTGCGTGTACTACAGTTCATCATCCCATATAAACAGCCCGTCCGGCCAGTGGTATACTGTTGATTACTAGATAATGGTTGACACCTGTTGGCTGAGATGGAGGTAGCTTTGGCGGAACGCTGGATATCTGCTACTTGCCATCGCTGAGCATGGGGTTAAATATAGAGGTCATCACCTTGAGCGATGCCCTCCACATGTTTTTTATTTACTTTCACCAATAAGATAACAGTACCTCTTTTTATTTCTACTACCTTGCGCGTGTTGCAAACGGCACCTTCCAGCATTGATGAACAGCAGAACAGTAATCATGTTTATGACTGCAAAATGAGAATGCTCGTCGAAACTGAACGCAAAGACATCCGCTACCTTGTCGCTGTGGAAGATGAGATTACCTGTATAGGCCATCACCTTCGGATACCTGTTGGAAACGCTCTACAACGCTACCAACTCTTCCAGTTTTCATATGTTGTGATGTCATCCACATTTTTGTCACTGAGAAACATTGCCTCTGTGATTTATTTCTACCCAGATGAGTGTTGTGAGAGCTGCATAGTTTACACCGTGTGATGTTCAGCTTTCTTTGAGAGCCAAAGGCTGGAAATGTGTTCAGTCGGTGTAGCTTCTGCCACAGACCCCTCTCATGTTAGAAAAATGTGTGTGTCAGTATACAAAACTGTAATCGTACACTGTTTGGATGTGTTGAAACTGAAGAAACAATGTATTGAACTGCTTATGAAGGAACTATACAGGAACCCCCTCTTGTGATTGATAGTCTATTGGATACTGTCTTCCTCCACTACAGTCAACAAAACTTCATGCAGGTATGTGCAATCGGCTTCGAGCACGGGCTACTGAGCCAATGGAACGATTTATGTACTATATGTAATATACTCGATGTCAACACGCACACAGTATTTGTTTTTTAGAAATATCGGAAGAGAGAGACACGGTAAAATCTTCAGAACGTTCTGTTACTAGACAGCCTCTCACAGTATGATTCATAAACGCAGGTGTGATATAACACACGTTCTCATTGGTAAAATGGGACTTTCCATAGAGTACAAAACAGCAATGTCCTCGTGACTTATGGCATGTTGCTGTAGAATATAAAATGGATGTGTGTTATTCCGACGTGTGAGCCAGTGTCGTGAAAGACGAGAAATGCAATGGTATTTTGCATGTCTCAAACGTTTATAATACACATCTGCATGATAGTTTATTTACAGACACCGACATCAACGCGAGAGAGGCTTTCAGGTAGTGTAGTTTGTCCAAGCCGAAAGAAATTGCTTAACATAGATCTTTTTTCTTCAGAGTTTAAATTCTTGATTTTCCTTAACTCCAATGACGGCCTCGAAATGACGGCGTCATTCTGCTATGATCGATAGTTTTTGCAGCAAAATAGTCAGTTAATTTCCCACTTCCACGTATTGTGGACATGTACAGGGGGGTTAATTGCCTAACCATATGTAATCAGTGGTGGTGCACTTCGTTGTATATCGCAAAATAATGAGATGCGTATTGGATCATGCAGTCTAACGAAAAAACTATACCGATTATGCTCCTAAATGAAAAGGAAATGAAATGCACCTACTTTAGTGAAGAGGACACTTATGATCGAAGCGACTGTTTTCTCTATTTTAAAACATACTTGTTCATAACAGATACGTTGCATTAAGTACAATTGTTCTCTATCGCGGAACTTTGATCACTTGTAGTGGGGTGGTGTGGAGGACGGTTCAGTGTTCGTGAGATCGCTGACGCAGCTGCACGCAAATAGTGTGGCGGCGTGTGGTGGGCAGGGATGTGTTGCTATATTTTAGACAAGCAAGTTGCACTTTGGGTGGCCCACCATTTATCTCCTTTTGTTTACTCGACTAAACATGCTTTTGTGTTGGCGAAGGACCATCCCCTCAAGGTGGGCCGTGACCTCAGCGGGCTTGTTCCTCACTTTGCAGGCTACTGCGACCAAAGTTAAGGAATACTGTGCTCCCAGATATAATGGGGTGTGCAGTCGCCTTAGGCGGCGAGCTTCCTGTTTTACAAGTCATTGTTGTTCCATGGGGAAGTCCAGTCGTAATGTGAAATACGTTTAACAAATTTCAAGAAGCGTTCTCTTCTTGCCTTCTGTCTACCTGTGACAGATTTCCATCAGACTGGAGACAGTATATCAATGCCACCAGCATGACCTCTTTGTGGACCACCAGCAGAAAGACAGAGCACGCCTTAATCTCTACCTAAGGTAAGGCTACTTTCAAGTTGATCGAGAACGACGATGATGCAACTGCTGCCGGTACTCTGAAATTTTCTGGGGTTGGTTTTTGTGGTAGTTGTGTTATTGCGATCATTTTTTTCCAATCCCCAGTACATATGTTGCATTATGACCTGTTCATAATGAGTGCTGGTTTTTACATGACCATATCTACGTGTAATTAGAACAATGATGCATTTTTCCATCAGTTGTGGCAGTGTGTATTGACTTCGATTACCTAGGCTGCAGGGTGATTGTCGAGTAGGAGCCTGTAGCGAACTCTGATGTCAAACAGCGATAAATACTGTCCTCAGCTGTATTCTTATACCTATTAAACTTACACCTATTAAACTCCTCTGTCCAATACCAGCATCTCGTCAGTTAAATACATAAATACAATTCCCACCAACCGAGTCAAAATTAAGAAAATATAGTACCTTACACCCGAGCCTTTTTCCCACCAGCTTGTAGGCGAAGAGTTAGAATGCGTCTGCCACTAGTTTCGAGTGATATTGTGCTGTATGACGCGTTAAATTTTTGAGCAGTATTCAGATTTTAGACAGGACTTGAGTAGCACCGAGCGAGGTGGCGCAGTGGTTAGCACACTGGGCTCGCATTCGGGAGGACGACGGTTCAATCCCGTCTCCATCCATCCTGATATAGGTTTTCCGTGATTTTCCTAAATCGTTTCAGGCAAATGCCGGGATGGTTCCTTTGAAAGGCCACGGCCGATTTCCTTCCCAATCCTTCCCTAACCCGAGCTTGCGCTCCGTCGTTGTCGACGGGACGTTAAACACTAATCACCACCACTTGTGTAGCACTATGCAGATAGGCCCTATCTTTGTCTATTTACGTAATGAGGACCGACCGATCTTTTCTTCAGTTTCCCAGCTAAAATAAATAAAGTACAGTAACCCAACCTCCCTTTCGTGCATTTGGGCAGTTTCCAAGTCTTGGGGCGTTCAGTAGGGATTTCTATCCAGAAATACTAAGGGTCGAGTCCCAGAAGGTTTTGAAGGGGGAGGGAGTTTGGATTCACATGCAGGCTGAGGTCCTCCGGTGGTGGGATTGGGTATGGTTCGGGGCTAATTAATCAATACATTTAATTAATTTGCAAATCAATTTAATATTAAAATGTCCCATCACCCCCAGCACCCTGTTACTGACGTAGAGCTTTGTTCGTTGATAAGGCCACAGTTATCCAGTCATCTAGATTCCAACCGATATGATCACGAGTCTAGCAGATTCGCTGCAGAGCAATGCCATTCTGTTAGTAAAGGCAATCGTGTCAGTCTTCTGCTGCCATAACCCATTAACGTCAAATTTCGCCGCACTGTCCTAATGGATAAGTTCTTCGTACGTCGCACTTATTTCTGTCGCCAAGTAGTATTGCTTGTATCAAATGCAATTTTAGCATCTGTGTGTGATATTCAGCCGGTAGGTTCATTATCTTCATCATCTTCCTCATTCTCATCGGTTGTCAGAGATACACTGTCAATGATTTGGTTGACAGTTAATTTTCCTTCCGTTCTACAACCAACGTCAGCAGTAAAGATTCAGTCACGCCGCTGGATGCAAAGTCCGTTTGTGAAGTTGGCTAAACCCTCAAAATTGCTGGAGTGTCTACGTCACGACGTTCATCACTCATTGCAAGTCCTTTTTAATCTTGATTCTCTTCAGTCATTCTAAGGTAGGGTTCATCTTTTTACCCAGTTTTGGCTACAGTTTGCGCCACGGTTTTTCAAGCGTTGATGGCGCTATTTCTTCCCAAGCTTGTGCAGTAGTGTAGATTACATCTTTCTTTCTAATTTCATAGCTTGAAAGAAGCTGTTGCCCCCGGTGTGTCCTCTCTAAAATACATTCAATGTATTTTCGACGATATCGCCTTTGCAACCACTCAGTGACACTCTGGTCTATGGGTTGAATTAGGTGTGTAACGTTGGCAGGAAGAAGTAAAGCTTCCATTTCATCTTTTTCAAGTTCATTTTCACGTGGAGAAGATGTCGCAATGAGTTTTCGTTACTATAATATCCAGGCAATAATGTGATATTAATATTTTTTGAATGTCCTTGATTTCCCTGCCTTCCCGATCGCAAACAGTGGTACCTATTGACTGCCATTAACGTCGCTGAAGAGAGGAATAGTTATTGTATCTTCGGAAAATTTAGTGCTTGTTACGGACTCATTCTGTGCAGCAAGAGTTCTTGTAGGGAGCATTTTGCATATAAGCCAGACTCATCAGCGTTAAAGATTTCATCAGGAGTCAACTTAAGCTCTTCAACGAAGTTTTCGAATTTCGGAACAAATTCATCGGCAGCCGTTTCGTGAGCAGACAATTTCTCACCGGAAATAATTAAATTTCAAATGCCATGCCGTTTTCTCCACCGAGGTAGCAAGTCTTCGCTAGTTGCAAATTTTTCATTTTAACTGTCTCCATCTAACTTTTCATACAAAATCAGAGCCTTTTCTTTTATGACTGCTCCAGACAGTGGAGTTCCTTTTCTTCTGTTTTGCTCGAACTATATGCAAAAATCCTTGTCTACAATTTCACTTTTAGGCTGCTTATTTCAGCCCTTTCTCATCATCAGTCGTCGTACAAAGACTGTTAAGTTTTCCCATTTTCTCTGCAGTCTTTAACAGTTGTTGTTCCATCCCCTACCTAACTTGCAATGTTTTGAAGAGACTTGCCTTTATCTAACCTTGCAAGCACATTCAGTTTTGTTCGCTAGAGCCAGAGTCACATAGTTATTTGGTGCCAAACTTCAGTTTTACACACTGTAACACGGGGCGAGATGGCGCAGTATTTGGCACACTGGACTCGCGTTCGGGAGGACGACGGTTCAAACCCCCGCCCGGCCATCCTGATGTAGGTTTTCCGTGATTTCCCTGATTCGCTTCAGAGTAATGCCAGAATGGTTCCTTCGTAAGGGCGTGGCCGATTTCCTTCCCCGTCCTTCCTTCATCCGATGGAACCGATGACGTCACTGTTTGGTCCCCTTCCCCAAACCAACCAACCGACCTACACTCTTTAATGTGTAAGAACAACATTGTCACTAATTTATAAAGCACACGCGTGTATAGAAACACTTATTGATAGAAACAAGTTGCTGCACAAGAAAATTGATCGAACGACTGCACACACAAACGGCGTACTGACCCATATCGCTGATGGAGTCACTGATTGTTCTAGACCTGTCCGTAACAACGGCCGGCAAATTTAAACAAACACTGGAAATACGATGGTCATGTTAGAAAGTAGAGCAAATACAGAGGCTTATCGACAATAATTCCTCTCGTGTGCCATTCGCGAGTTGAACAGGGAAGGGGAACTCGCTTAGTGGTACCAAAAGTATCCTCCACGACAGAACTTTAGCTGACTTGCGGAGTATGATGTAGATGTAGAAGCGAGTAGTCGGACCTTCGGAGGTCGTCGGATCGGCGAGGTTCTACTGAACCTTCATCAGTTCTATAATACACGACTGAAAAGGAGCTGCATAATATTCTAAACATAAGCAATTTTATTATAACTCAGAGGCACTGATATGGAAAGTGGAACTGAAACAAGTTTGGGTGTGGTAAGGGGCCATTGATATCAAACCTTTACTGGAAAGGGCAAATGGCGAACCAGTGAAAACAGAAGACTTTAATCTTACGTTCAACAAAATTTTACTTCCAGATCTCACAGCAGTAAGATATATCAGCATGGACTTTGTTGAGGTGTGGTTGCTTGCACGCGTCAATGATGCAGAAAGTCATACCGTAAGTGCCGCTAAAATGGAGGGGTATATGTGGAGAGGTGCAACTAACCTGTGGATCCCCAAGAGGAGCAGCAGCCTATGCACTAGTGGTAAGACCTACTAAGGAGGCTGCCTACACTACGCTCGACCGTCCTCTTTTAGAGTACTGCTGCGCGGTTTGGGATCCTTACCACATAGGACTGACAGAATACGTCGAAAAAGTTCAAAGAAGGGCAGCACGTTTTGTATTATCACGAAATAAGGCAGTGTGTGGCACTGGAATATTACAGGATTTGGGCTGGACATAATTAAAAGAAAGGTGTTTTTCGTTGCGACGGAATCGTCTCACGAAATTCCAATCACCAACTTTCTTCTACGAATGCGAAAATATTTTGTGGACAGCGACCTACATAGGGATAAACTATCGCCATAATAAAATAAGGGAATCAGAGCTCGTACGGAAAGACATTAAGTGTTCGTTCTTTCCGCGCGCTATACGAGATTGGAATTACGGGTAATTGTGAAGGTGCTTCCATGAACCCTCTGCCAGGTACTTAAACGTGATTTGTAGATTATCGGTGTAGATGTAGACCAACAATGTGGATGATGCATTCATTTGATCCTGTAATATTAGGCAACATGGCCTTACTGTGTTAGTACTGCAAACAACTGAAAACAAGAGGAAATTATACACGTAATTTTTTTCCAAAGGTACGCAGCTACACTGCATAGTTCAATGATACTGGCATCACAGTGGTCGATCTGTTCCAGAGGTAAAATTATCCTCCATTCCAATCTCTGTGTAGGAACTAATCAGGAATATGGCATCATGAGCAAGGACAAACCTGGTATTCTACGGTTCGGAGCGTGGGGTGTTACATGCCTTAATCAGGTAAATTGATTAGGGAATTTAAAAACGAACATGGGTAAGTTGAAGATGGATATAATGCTAATTAGCGAAGTACGGTGGCGGGAAGAACAAGACTTCTATTCACGTGAGAATAAGATTATAAATGAATTTAGTAATCAATAAGAAAGTAGATAACCATGTACGGCATTATTAACATAATACGGTAGGCAAGATAGACATGCAGTCAAAGGCTAAAACAGTAGTAAATATTTATGCGCCAACCAGCTCCGTAGATTACGAAGAAATTGAAAGAATGTACGATGAAATAATAGAAATTATCCAGATAGTTACGTGAGATGAAACTTCAGTTGTGATGGGACACTGGAATTGTATAGTATGAATAGGGTAAGGAAAAACAGAACAATATGGACTGGGGAAATAAATGATGGAGCCAGTCGTCTGGTAGAATTTGAGCAGAATATAATTTAACCACTGCCATCATTTGATTTAAGAACAATAACAGTTATCTACATGGAAGATAGCTGGAGATGCTGAAGGGCTTCAGATTGCTAACGTGGTAACAACACAGAGCTTTAGAAATGAAACCAGGGAAAGATAATACGGACGTCTAACAAATGAGATTTACCGGTAGTGCAAAATGGCTAACAGGGGGGCCGTACGAACTTATCCCACCGATTTAATTTGTACTGACAGGATGAATAGGGCAAGACTAGGAATTCAGCACGTGTAAATACAGAGACGCAACTCTTAAACGTTTTAGAGAAAATCGGGTTTGAAAATTATCGGCTTGCATTTGCTGCTTGCTTTGTAGGGCCACAAGTGTTCACGGAATCCGCAGGCGAGCGAATGTTCACGGAATCCGCAGTCGAGTGAATAAGCGGTATGTTTCATAAGCACGAGTTCTCTGAATCGAATCTCGCTGCCGGTACCACTTCATTTGAGAGTTATTTGCACGAATATTCGATGCTATGCTTCGATAAACATGGTACACTGTGAAATAGTGTGACAACCGAGGCGCGTATCTGAATGTAAGCAAAGCTTGTTTTGCATCAGAAAAACTGAAAAAAATGCACGCAAATTTTCGGCCTCCATTACGTATGTCGTTGGTCGCGATTATTATTGTTTCCCATGTTTCTACAATCTGTGTCATTCTGATTCATGCAGTGCTACACAGGTTATAGATTATAATTATTACAAATAACGATACAATAGTACAATTAAAATCACTACACTGATTTGATTGAAAGTTAGTGCGTGTCCTTGTTTCATTCACAATCTCCTAAAGGAAAAAACTTTTTCTCAATTTTTTCACGTGAAAGATTACGAAAATAGTAAATGAATATTTAAATATTATACTTTCCACGGCCATAATAAAACTGTTGTTTAATTACGTGGGAATTAAAAAAACTACTGACAGTGTTCTTTGATCCATAGACGTCGCGCTCGTGAAGCTAAGAGTTTATTCGTTCGGCTGTGGACTCCGTGGGCGTACAACAGCATAAGCACATCGATAATTTTCATAGTAGATTTTTTCACATACGGTTGAGAGTTGCGTCTTCCTGTGCCTGAATATACAGTAAGCAGGTTCACATGGATGTAGCTTGCAGTAACGATGAGAATTGGGCAGGGTGGACTAGCGTTGAGACTTGAATAAAACCAGTTTTCTGGCTGAAGACCATAACTACTACATAACATAATTCATGGCTCTGCTACAGAGATTTTACCACACGGCATTCGTGTTTAACGTGGAGGACACTTGGAAGGAAATACTGTAAACTGGCTCATGATTGACAGAGATTTTACTGAAGAGCAGCTTAAGTATTCTCTAAATAATCCTGCCCGGGATTGGGAATGTGCTTTGTCCGAGGAATAACCAAATATCCAAGAAACAAAGGGAACTCGGTGAAAAAAATCCAAGAAATTTGACAAAGTATTACGATCATCATCTGCAATCACATTGTTCTCGACATTAAAAGAGCACGTATGTAAGTCGATTCAACGATACATACACAGGTTGACAGCACTAGTACAGGCTCTGTTTCTTGCAGGTAAAACTATAGAGGTTATTTCTCAATCTACAAAGGGACTACAATCAGTTTCAGATGTAACTAAACGCTAACATTAATGGAACATTCAGACACGAGAAAAAAAACTGAAAATCCTAATTATTGTATTTAACACCGTCTCCACTAAAGTATAAATGTAGAAATAAATAATGATCTTCGAGTTTAGGGGGAATACAAAGTCCGCTGAGGCGTGAATGGGAATCTGGATTTAAGAGAGAGGCGTATTCGGGTAGTCGCTGCAGTTACGAAAAGCTACTGTGACAGGGTGGCGCAGAGATTACCGTCAAGCAGGAGACCTGAGCTCGAATCCTGGCCTTTGTACAAGTTTTCGTCTCTCTCTCTCTCTCTCTCTCTCTCTCTCTCTCTTTCTCTCTCTCTCTCTCTCTCTCTCTCTCTCTCTCTCTCTCTCTCTCTCTCTCTCTCTCTCTCTCTCTCTGTGTGTGTGTGTGTGTGTGTGTGTGTGTGTGTGTGTGTGTGTCTTAATCGATGCTTGATTAAAAAGGTCTCTGGAACCGTACACTTTCATTCTAAAAAAATATCATGGTCTATTGATTAAGCGAAATAACGATACCTATTCGATCTGAGGTACCTCAATTGCCGTCAGGATTTATTCAGAAGTGTTCCTACAGCTTTGCAAGTATGCAGTATAATATGCTCAGTGATCATTTATCAGTCAATTCTGTCGCCAAACAAAATTGACAATATTGGTGGCAGTGAAACAGTTTCATTACCCTGCACACAGAGGCTGACGAAGCTGAATAAAATACTTTTCGAAGACTCTGCAGCTGCTTATATCTGTAAATTATGTTTGTAATTGTCAAGATGATGATATAGATGGTGTCTCATGACGACACATTAAAATTCTTGAGAAAATTTGAGAATAAGCTTGGACTTAAACAAGAGAACACAAGGAAATGTTTTTTTTTAATTGGTGGATAACATTGAATTACTTCAGTACTTTCCACAAATGTAAAAAATTCGCATTTTGAATATCACAACGCGACGACTGGCGTAAGTTTATCAGGCTATATCTCTGCTTTGTGATTAAGATATTGAATATAACAACTATAGTCGTGACATACAAATCACTTCTTAACGTTAAATGTAGAGGCATGTTATATGTGCCAGCAGCATTTCCAAATTTTAGATAAATGGGTTCGTAAAATAACTTTTCATTCCTGATGTCCTGTTTAAAACTTCTTTTCTTTCCAGAGACTGCAGTTGGCGTGAACGCTCACGTGCGAACGGTGTATACGTCTGTCCAGTTTAACATGTGCTGGAAACACAAACTGAAACATGACAATAATTATATATTCTTGTAATTACATTGTGTAAATAACCATTGTTTATGGATAATTTCTTCAAAAATAAAAAAGTGAATCAGTCTCGTGTTTAAGTTAATGATTCGTAGCTCTTGAGAGCGGTCGTTTAAGATTTGTTTTTCTCTCAAACATTCTCTTCATTTCTTTAAGGGCTGTAGTTATTCAAGAGACGATAGGCATACCGAGGTTTCATGCTGTCACCATCAAATGAAAATCACTTATCATATAAGATCCTTACTCACTTTGATGAAACTAAAAGGAATTCGGGCGGCTGAATTTAGCTGTAAACCGTTAATACTAACACATGCATAGCATTACCGCTACAACTATCTGTTGTAAAAAATCTCTGGACGGAAAAGCTGTGGTTTAACTGCGAGCTAAACAGGGTGTTACGGCACATTGGTTGAATAAGATATTCTCGAAAATTTCCGTAAATTCCTCTTAATAAGCCTTTTTAATGTATTCTGGAAAAATTGGGAACTCATCTTTTCCGTCTAGTGTATCTGGATAAAACATTTTCCTTAGCATGTTCACTTTTCTTAATATTATGTACAAGAACAATACAGTCTAGAAAACTACACTCCTGGAAATAGAAAAAAGAACACATTGACACCGGTGTGTCAGACCCACCATACTTGCTCCGGACACTGCGAGAGGGCTGTACAAGCAATGATCACACTCACGGCACAGCGGACAAACCAGGAACCGCGATGTTGGCCATCGAATGGCGCTAGCTACGCAGCATTTGTGCACCGCCGCCGTCAGTGTCAGCCAGTTTGCCGTGGCATACGGAGCTCCATCGCAGTCTTTAACACTGGTAGCATGCCGCGACAGCGTGGACGTGAACCGTATGTGCAGTTGACGGACTTTGAGCGAGGGCGTATAGTGGGCATGCGGGAGGCCGGGTGGACGTACCGCCGAATTGCTCAACACGTGGGGCGTGAAGTCTCCACAGTACATCGATGTTGTCGCCAGTGGTCGGCGGAAGGTGCACGTGCCCGTCGACCTGGGACCGGACCGCAGCGACGCACGGATACACGCCAAGACCGTAGGATCCTACGCAGTGCCGTAGGGGACCGCACCGCCACTTCCCAGCAAATTAGGGACACTGTTGCTCCTGGGGTATCGGCGAGGACCATTCGCAACCGTCTCCATGAAGCTGGGCTACGGTCCCGCACACCGTTAGGCCGTCTTCCGCTCACACCCCAACATCTTGCAGCCCGCCTCCAGTGGTGTCGCGACAGGCGTGAATGGAGGGACGAATGGAGACGTGTCGTCTTCAGCGATGAGAGTCGCTTCTGCCTTGGTGCCAATGATGGTCGTATGCGTGTTTGGCGCCGTGCAGGTGAGCGCCACAATCAGGACTGCATACGACCGAGGCACACAGGAACCACACTCGGCATCATGGTGTGGGGAGCGATCTCCTACACTGGCCGTACACCTCTGGTGATCGTCGAGGGGACACTGAATAGTGCACGGTACATCCAAACCGTCATCGAACCCATCGTTCTAACATTACTAGACCGGCAAGGGAACTTGCTGTTCCAACAGGACAATGCACGTCCGCAAGTATCCCGTGCCACCCAACGTGCTCTAGAAGGTGTAAGTCAACTACCCTGGCCAGCAAGATCTCCGGATCTGTCCCCCATTGAGCATGTTTGGGACTGGATGAAGCGTCGTCTCACGCGGTGTGCACGTCCAGCCCGAACGCTGGTCCAACTGAGGCGCCAGGTGGAAATGGCATGGCAAGCCGTTCCACAGGACTACATCCAGCATCTCTACGATCGTCTCCATGGGAGAATAGCAGCCTACATTGCTGCGAAAGGTGGATATACAGTGTACTAGTGCCGACATTGTGCATGCTCTGTTGCCTGTGTCTATGTGCCTGTGGTTCTGTCAGTGTGATCATGTGATGTATCTGACCCCAGGAATGTGTCAATAAAATTTTCCCCTTCCTGGGGCAATGAATTCACGGTGTTCTTATTTCAGTTTCCAGGAGTGTACTTTCTTTCGTGTGGGGTAGCGCAGTGGTTGGCACACTGGACTCGCATTCGGGAGTACGACGGTGCAAACCCGCGTCCGGCCATCCTTAGTTAGATTTTCAGTGACTTCCATAAATCTCATCAGGGAAATGCCTGGATTGTTCCTTCGAAAGGGCACTGCCGCTTTCCTCCTCAATCCTTCGCTAATCCGAGCTTTTGCTCCGTTTCTAATGACCTCGTTGTCGACGGGACGTTCAAAACTAATCTCCTCCTCCTCCTCCTAAAAAAACTTTTTCAGCTATTAAAGTAAATGTTGAGAAATTTGAGAAGAGTTCAAGCAAAGTTGTAATTCAGTCAGTTTGCTCGAGCTACCCAAAGTAACAAAATCAGTACGTAACGAATTTGTAGGTAAACACTAAGGTATGAGTAAAACTTTAAATATAATTTCCTTTAATAAACTAATAACCAAATAATTAGTAATCGACAGACAAATTTATGACGGCAGTTACACTCATACTTTCTCTAAGAGTGAACAAATCTGCACTAACAATCGCAGCAGTCTGAAAGTGGTCACCTCTGCAATAACATTTTAGCGGGACTCGTGCATTTAACCCTAAAACACACTAAAGGAAGGAAGGATGGTTCAAATGGTTCAAATGGCTCTGAGCACTATGGGACTCAACTGCTGTGGTCATTAGTCCCCTAGAACTTAGAACTACTTAAACCTAACTAACCTAAGGACATCACACACATCCATGCCCGAGGCAGGATTCGAACCTGCGACCGTAGCAGTCGCACGGTTCCGGACTGCGCGCCTAGAACCACGAGACCACCGCGGCCGGCAGGAAGGAAGGAAGGAGGGAGGGAATGTTACATTGATACTAAACGGTCGTAGTTTACTGCTCCCCATTTTATTCAAGTGAAGTCATAATTTATAGCTTATAAATTAGACAGTTACCATTATTAGATCTCCAACGATATGTTACATCCAATATTAAGTACACAGTGTCCTGTTTCATATCCTGCTGCAGTTGCAAATTCCGACAAGGGTTTAGTATTGTAGCGTTAATATGCTCTAAATGGCTACAAAACTATGAAACTAAAACAATACCGTCTGTCTACGGAAGAACGTTAAGTAAAGTTTTCCGGCGGTGCACTGCCGAGAAACTTCTTTTCATTCGCGAATTGTTCCTTGCTGTTAGAAATCGACTGAGGACACGGTAAGTAGCCACGGTAAGTCATAAGTCTCTGCCAGATCAGATTAACTCCTTATGGTCGGGACTCAGTCATGAAGAATTTCTTAAAGGACTCATATTCACAGTTCACTGTAGAAATTATTGTTTCGACCTTTGGACCATTCTCAAATGGTACGGCAAAATCTGAAAAGAGACAAAAATGAACCAACCAACAATGGTGAAAATAATCAATCATTGTATACACGTCATTGTCAAAATCAAGCGTTTTCACTGTAGAAATACAGCAACATCAAACGAGGCCGAAGTTCTGTACATTGTGAAATGATGTAAATTATGTGAACTATTACAACATTAACATCCATCACATAAATCGCTTCAAATGGGGTTTATAAGATTTGTACATTTAAATTTGTAAACTAATTTTAACCTCTACATTTCATTTTATCTGTAATGTGTTTCTTGTTTTACCTATTTCAGAACTGCCTCATATTTTTCTCAACAGCATTTGAAGCACTTTGGAATTCATCACAGTTACGTACATTTTCACTTAACTACATCGCAAATATTAGGGATTAGTAAAGACATCTTGTATTTTCGAGGTAGCGTCTTGTGATGTATTGCCACTTTGTTGTGCTGCACTGTTGGCTGTACCACTGGCGAGAATTTTGTGCCTACCGTGTTATTCATCAAAGTAGTATGTAATGTTACTGTTGTCATGTTGTGTATGCGTACTTGAACAAGTGGGAGAAGTTTTGGACACACAATGCATTTTTACGCCACTCTGTTACAAATAAATTTTCCTATTTTGCCCTCTTGTACCATACGACTTTATCATCACATAGAAAGCTGTATGTCGTCAACAGACGTAAAAATATGATATGAATTTTACAATTGTTATTGCTGGAATTTACTATCTTTGATAAGAGCATAGACAGTCTGACTTGGGAATGTATTGTTGCACCAGTGGACTTAGTTCACATGTAAGCAGTGTGTTAGAACATTAATTTGTAGCGATACATGTGAAGTTTATTAACACTGGTAAACACCCGTTTGATGTTAATGTATTTCTATAGTGAAGAGGCTAAGGTTTAATGATATAGTATACGTGTCAGACACCATTTTTGTAATGTAGTACTCTCTACATGACATGTTTTTGCAGTTACACTCTGTCCGTCATTTGCGTTTCTTTAAGCTTCTGCCGTACTGCTTGAAAACTGACCAAAGGCCGAAACTCCAACTGTGAAATAAATAATTTCTACAGTCAACAGCGAATATGACGTCTTTCAAAAATTCAACCAAATGTGCTGATACACTATGTGATCAAAAATGTCTGGACACCTCCAAAAACATACATGTTTCATATTAGGTACATTGTGACGCCACCTACTGCCAGGTACTCCATATCCGCGACCTCAGTAGTCATTAGGTATCGTGATAATGTGGTCAGGTGACTGGGTGTCACATGAATCATACGTCTGTACGCGAGATTTCCACAGTCCTAAACATCCCTAGGTATACTGTTTCCGATGTGATAGTGAAGTGGAAACGTGAAGAGACGTACAGCACAAAAGCGCACAGGTCGAACTCGTCTGTTGACTGACGGAGACTGCCGACAGTTGAAGAGGGTCGTAACGTGTAAGAGGCAGACGTCGATCCATATCATCACACAGGAATTCCAAACTGCATCAGGATCCACTGCAAGTACTAAGACAGTTAGGAAGGAGGTGAGAAAACTTGAATTTCATGATCGAGTTGCTGCTCATAAGCCACACATCACGCCGGTAAATGCCAAACAACGCCTCGTTTGGTGTAAGGAGCGTAAACATTGGACGATTGAACAGCGGAAAAAGTTTTGTGAAGTGACGACTCACGGTAGACAATGTGGCGACCCGATGGCAGGGTGTAGGTATGGCGAATGCTCGGTGAACGTCGCAAGCCAGCGTGTGTAGCACCAACAGTAAAATTCAGATGAGATGGTGGTATGGTGTTGTCGTGTTTTTTTTCTTGAAGGGGGCTTGCACCCTTTGTTGTTTCGCGTGGCACTATCACAGCACAGGCCTACATGGATGTTTTAAGTACCTTCTGGCTTCCCACTGTTAAACAGCTATTCGAGGATGACGATTGCATCTTTTAACACGATCGAGCACCTGTTGATAATGCAGAGCCTGTGGCGGAGTGGTTACACGACAATAACATCCCTGTAATGGACTGGCCCGCACACAGTCCTGACCTGAATCCTCTAGAACATCTTTGGAATGTTCTGGAACGCAGATTTCGCGCCAGACCTCACCGATCGACATCTATACATCTCCTCAGTGCAGTACTCCGTGAGGAATGGGCTGCCATTCGGCAAGAAATCTCCCAGCACCTAATTCAATGAATGCCTGCGAGAGTGGAAGCTGTCATCAAGGCTAAGGGTGGGCCAACACCATATGGAATTCCAGCATTACCAAGGGAGGGTGCCACGAACTTGTAGGTTATTTTCAGTCAGGTGTCCGGATTCGTTTCATCATAGTTGTACGTGGTACACATCTTGCCTCTTGAATAAAATGTGTGAGAACCGTTTACGCAAAGCTGAAGTCCAACGAACAGAAAAACGTCCAAGCATAGTTGTCGATGAACGGTAAGCGAAGATTTGCTCAACACCGTGAACCGTAACAAATTTTTGTGTAGCAACAATTGTCGCCGGAGAAGCTGTCAGATCTTAGTGCAAGAACGTAAAGCGCACTCGCATGCTCACGCACACTTGCTACACTTTCATATACAAAGTGTAACCGAAAGAAGCATTAAAGTTTTGTAAGAATGTAGAGGATGATATTCTGAACATTATGATACAATGAACTTCTAGCTGGAAAAGTGAAATAAGGTTTCTAGGGCCATGACCTGTCTGAAAATCTACTCACCACCTGCGCGAGAAATTACCAGGTGAGATCCTTCAAGAGAAGATTTTGACTGGAATTTTTGGAGATTATCTTATTGGACCACACACCTTACCACATCGTTTCAATGGTGCATTGTATTAGAACTTTCTGCACAGTGCTTTATCTGAACGTCTGGAGGATGTTCCCTTTCAACTACACACCCGATAGTGGCTACAGAACGAAGGTGCTTCAGCGCAAATTGTGAGATATGCCCTAGCCTGACGATCAGACTTCTTCACACTCTTAGTGATTGGGAGTGGATGCCAAGTCCCCAGGGCTGTTCGCTCTTCTGTCCTCACCTCTCATTATTTCTTCCACTTGTTTGCTTTTTGTATCTAACGCCATAAGGGAAAGTACCCGATGTTACTGACAGCATCTTAACAGTGTTTGATATCATCAGGAGGCAACACGGCATCTTACGAAGATTGACAATCCATGGTTCGTCGTTGCACATTATGTTCCGAAGTCTGATGGTCGTCACAATGCATTTTTACTATACAGTAGTGAAGCCGCAGATTCGCGTTCTCTTCACCGATGAGTTTCGCATTTGCATTCGATCAGATAGTCGTCGGAGACGCGTTTGGAGGCAAACCGGTCAGGCTGAACGCCGTAAACACACCGTCCAGCTAGTGCATAAAGGTGGAAGTTCCCTACTGTTTTTCGGTGGCATTATGTGAGGCCGACGTACGCCGCTGGTGGTCACGGAAGGCGCCACCACGGTTGCACGATACGTGAATGCCATACTCCGACCCATAGTGCAACCATATGAGCAGCATATTGGCGGGCATTCGTCTTCATGGACGACAATTCGCGCCCCCATCGTGCATATATTGTGAATGACTTCCTTCAGGATAACGACATCGGTAGACCAGAGTGGCCAGCCTGTTCTCCAGACATGAGCCCTGCCGAACATGCCTGAGAGATTGAAAAGGGCTATTTACGGACGACGGGACGCACCAACCACTCTGAGGGATCTACGCTGAATTGCCGCTGAGGCGAGGGACAATCTGGACCAACAGTGCATCGATGAACGTGTGGATAGTATGCCACGACGAATACAGGCATGTGTCAATGCAAGAGGACGTGCTACTGGGTATTAGAGGTACCGGTGTGTACAGCAATCTTGACCGCCTCCTCTGAAGGTCTCGCTGTATGGTGTCACAACATGCGATGTGTGGATTTCGTGAGCAATAAAAAGGGTGGAAATGATGCTTACGTTGATCTGTATTCCAGTTTTCTGTGCACGTTCCGGAACCGAGGCGATGCAAAACTTTTTTGAGGTGTGTATAACGAACCACAAAGATAGATATTGAAAGTGGCAACTATTAGCTTGAGCCACGTTTTAACTTCAAAGTATATTTAGAAGTCTTGCAAAACATGGGTCTTAAGCAAACGAGATGGCGTAGTGGTAACGAGTGGAACGTGTAAAGCGTCATGCCCTTCTTGTCAGTGGTGGTTGCGGTAAGTTGTAACGCTACACTCGGGTAGCTCGGGCGTTGTAGTGCAGCCAGTAAGTAGTAGCATATATTGTCTGCCTTTGTTGTTCAGTCATGCTCACTGACTATAACACATGCAACAGCTTATGCTTTCCATTTTTACAACAATCTTAAGCGGTATCAGACTCCGCGTCATCTAAATTACACCATTAATAGTTTTTATTTTTCCTGCTTAGCGTCTTTGGTCAGAAACTTTCTGACAGTGGTTTATTTAGTTTTACGAAGTAAGAAATGAATAAGAGCGGCGCTTGTTGTTTGCGGACAGAAATTCAAATGGCCTCAACCGGAAGCAGCTGGAAGCTACGCTGGCACCTTTGGTGCACCACTGGTGAAAATTGCGACACCTCAGGTGCCATTTGAATCCTTCGGATACCTCGAAGTTACTGCGTCTTCTTATCTGCTACATCTGACCAGTTTGTCCTCAGACGAAGTTCTTTGTGGAGAGTACTGGTATCTCGTATCACTGGGTGGAAGGCGAATATGATACCTGTCTGCATGGCTGTCTCGTTACGTTTAATAACAGATACAGCTGCTGCCCTATGTATATCACACATTTGAGCCAGTTCCGGATGCCTACCAAACCCACATAAACACAGAAGTTAGGTTGGTTGGTCACATTAGCTGTACTATGGAGACCATAAGCGAAATACCAGGAACATCTGACACGAATATAAATACAAGTAGGCACACAGACCACATTTTCGTAAAATCAACGCAACGAACAGGAAAGACGATGTAAAGTGTGCGCAAATAGCTCTTAACAAATAGGTTCATCAGTGCAATAGATAACTTTGAACTTAAGCTAGCTTTCCACTTACAGCGACCGTCTGTGTAATAGGAATGTCTACCTTCCGTATACACACAAATTCAGAATGCACAAAATATTCAACAGTGTGAGCACTTGACATCATTTGTTTCATATATAACATGGCACTGAATGAGTGGGGTGACCCAACATTGTCTCAGGGCCTCAGGCAGCAACAAAGCAGACTACCGACTACCCTATAATAATCTCAGCACCTGAAACACAATTATCACTCTAAGATATGACGATTTTCAGTGCTTACTCTACAGTTGAGTGGTGCTTCATCAGTGACTATCACTCGCTTATGTGACTTCAGTAACACGAGATGATGGCCCACCAGCGTAGCACACTAAAGCCGATAAAGTACAAAGTACGATATGATGCTGGAAACTGAATTCATACGAGGTCAGATAAAGAAACAATATCCTGACTTTATAGAAAACGCAGAAACTTTACAATCCACCTGAATTCAACTTCACGAACCAAAGCAACATTATTCAATATATGTAATCCTGACCCCTTAAAAGAAAAACTTGCCGTCCACTCCACGAAGAGTCAACATCAGTCAGTTTATAATAGCACGTAACTGAATAGAGGCGCCAGTGAAGTAATAACCAGCTTCTAATCGTATAGCGACAGCAACTTTTGTCAGTTTATTGAATTCTGCGACTGACGCAACGAGCTACCTACACGCACAGTAATACAAGTAAGTGTTTCCAAACGAATCCCGCCACATAACGCCAACCTTTATATAGGAAAATAAACTAAATTTATCACACCCAATCCTTAGGCATTGCTGTATCTACTTGTTGGAGTGAACCTTCTCTAGTGGATAGTATATTTCCCGTCAACATAGGAAACACAGCACAGAGTGCCTCTTCGTCCACACCTTTGTCTGTAGACCAGGTATGACCACGAGTAAAAGTGAACTACTTTTAAATAGGCAACATCCCATGTTCCACATTTGGGCATGAATACTAATGGTCGACGGCAAATTCGACTTCGTAAAGATTTGTCACGGTGACTACACAAAGAAATAGCTAAAGAGCTAATGTTGACATATTGGAACTCATGGGAAAAACATCTCATCGATCGTAACAAATACAGTCACTGTGACACACAAAGACAAAATGCACTGTCAGGAAACTAAAGTGCGAACTAACAGGCACTATTCATCATCTCCTCATAAATGAAATTAATAGGTTTGAAATATGCTCTGAACAAGTAAAAGGTTTCTTAATTCTGGAATGAACGGGGCAATTCATGGTAGTGTTTCATCGCTAACTCTATACAATTCTACCCCATCATTCTTGATCTGTAGTTTCAGTAGCTTAATAAACTTACGAACATTTAACACCTTTCAGATATCTTGTAGGAATACTTAATGGAATAATAACACATTTCACTAGACCAGAAAATTTATAGAATTTAAACCATTATTAGTAAGTCATATTTAAAACTGATACTTATAAAATTTAATTTCAAAGTTCAAATCAACTCTCTTAACTTCTTTCAGAAACAGATAGTAGTAGAAAACAGTAAGATACTCATACTTCACAAAATACTTGCGTCTAAGCAAAGATCAACACTTGAAATAATAAATGGCAGTAAATTTTTTACAGAAAGTAATTGCTTCTGAATAATGTATTTTAAACAAGTAGTCTGGCTGTAATGAGAATATTAAGCTTCCTAGAGAGAGAGAGAGAGAGAGAGAGAGAGAGAGAGAGAGAGACCCTTTGATTGTTCAATATGATAACTGTTCAGACTAATGAGTTCGTTAAATTTATATTAACCGATTGTGATGTAGTATTGACAGTATTCAAATATGAGAGAATCTATATCAAGTTACTTATTATGTGAATTTTCTGAACAATTATTGTATTTTTCTGTCAGAATTTACTCTTATTTAATTATAAAATGAATTTTCTAGCATTCTTTCCTCTTACATTGGTAGCAAAATTACTCTAACATTACCAACACATCGATTCTTAGGCAGTAGTACAATTGATCATGTAAAACATTCTTAGTTATAACTCTTGATTGATAGTATTTTTTTGTGATGTTGGCACATATCTGATACCTCCATTTCACAAAAACTGCTTCCTTGGCTTTAATAAATCTCTTCACATAGCTGAGGCTAGATTCAAACTGAACTTCTCATAGCCTGAAACTTAACCACACATCAATACCTTATCATTACAAACGTTTATACATACACACTAGTCTCCAAATTGTAGATGTGATGGAATGTGCACAAAGTTCCCACTTCTACTGTGTTTTGGTGTGTCATATGTTGCACCCTGAAAGAACTAGTATAAAGAGAGGAAAGCTTCTTTGTCTACAACTGTCAATTACTGGATTATTTGTGCATCTTTACTAGTACTATCTGTCAGACCATGAACCGTTCTGACCCTTTCACCTATCATTTCTCTGGCACAAATCTGCTCATCCTAATCTTTCTCAGTGCTATTATCATCACATCACTGTGACTCAACCTAGTCATGTTGGGAGCATTACATTCTCCTTAACTTTACCTACTGGAAGCTGATCATTAAACACTAAGATAAGAGGCAAAAATGCAAATCTTTTGGCAGTTAATTTATGACCCATTGAAACAAATATATACATTAATACCAAGATCTATGACTGGAATGATTAGAATACAGCCTTTACAGTTTGCCAAGCCCCTTCATGACACACCAAGAGGTATTAGATGCTGAATGTTGCGATGAAATGTAAATTGATTATATCCTTGTATTGCTCTAGAAACACATCCAAGCTACCAAACTTAATTTTGAACCATAGTCTAGTATTACTTGTCGAACACAACCAGTCTTGTTTCATCAAAGTGACTTTGATCTATTTATATGACTTTCATAGTACCAGAAGGTTGCCCACCGTCATAGCACAGTGAAATAGGTCAAGAGCACAGAATGATGTTGTTCTGGCAAATGAATTCATAAGAAGCGAGTATGACAAAGAGTATATTGAGTTTAACGACAACAGAAATACTTAACAACCCTGTAGTGATAGTCCAAACCATATTCATATTTACAAACCAAGGCAACGTCATTCGAAGTGTGTAATCCCAATACCTTAAAAGAAAAATTAATCATACGTTTTAGAAAAGTTAACTTCGATGAAAGAAAAATTGAGTTGTCATGGAGGGTTGGAATTCCATAGTGGGGAAAGAAAGAAAAAAGAACATGAACTGAGAGTAAAGCAAATAGAGTAGCTGCCTACAGAACTTCGCACATTGTGTAATTCACTCATGGCTAACACCTCTTGAGTCAAATAACCCACACCACTGTGGAAAGGTCTGTAGTTTGTATGGGAGGAAATCGTTTAAACATTCAGTAGAGCTCCATACCCTCAGGAAGAAAATGGCTGTAATCTCCAATCGCTTTCAGTCACTCACAGTACCAGCACAGCAAGGCCACATTTTTTATGTTAAAATGTTAGATCAGCTGCAGCGCCTTTTTAGGAACGGCACCCTGTTTGCCCTACGTCTCAACAGCTACCCCGCCACTGTGGCGGCACCTACATGGCCATCAATTGATGCCAAGGACATGCAGCTCTACTGCAGGGTTAAATGATGATAGTATCTTCTTGCGCAAAATGTTCAGAAGGTAAGATTCCTACATGGGCCTGGTACTCTGCTGGTCAGAGTGTGAAATGTTAGATCAAGCAGGTAGGTGAGAAAATTTAAAAGAGGGGCTGGATAGGTTGTAATTAAACTGCGATTAGTGGAGTTTGGTAGCAGGAGGAACAGGACTTTAGTTCAGGTAAGTACAGGATTATAAATACAAAATCAAATAGGTCTAATGCAGAAGCAGGTTCAATAATGAATAAGAACATAGGAAGGCAAATAACAACAAACGTCTCAGTGAACACATTATTTTCTGAAAATATTTCAAAAGTTAATTTAAATATGAAGTTAACACTTTTATAACGTTTTCTAATTTTTTATTCATTTACAAAGCTAAAAATTTTAAGATTAAAATTCTATGTTGGGAATCATAAACTGAATTCTTCTTACCATATAAAATATATATGCAATTGTGTCAGTAGGTATATTTTCATTAAAGGAATGCACTTCTTCATTGTTTTTGATTAGTTAAAAAATTCATTCTTTTAGATGTATTTATTACAATGATAAGATATTTTCGAATAAAATTAAATAGATTTACATTTTCAATGGTATTTATGTTATTCTTTTAAAATCTCTAAAATCATGAGAAGCTTTTAAAAACTTATTTGGAGGATCAACATTCCATAATTCTTGAGGAAAACCTTCATTTCTTCCATTTTTAGATAGATATTTAACAGTGTAACATGATCGAATAAAGTTGAATCATTTAACTGTAATTTTTTCTATTAGTTTGGAAAACAATGAAACTAAAGCAAGGCATATCAGTATTCTAATAAACAGTATTCTAATAATTAGTAATATTTATATCAAAATTACTTTTCCATTTAGTCCAAAAAGTTCAACTGTTTGTAGACTGCAAACACAAATTACAATTTTCGGATTTTTCAGTTTTTCTTGTCCCTGTTCAACAGAATATTCTGATTCATTTTTAACAACAGGAATACGAATTTCCATTCTTTTTATAACAATTTTAACTTCTTACAGAAATGTACTGTTATCGATAGCTCTACTTTGTCATAGAAAACAATCTTACTGATCTGTTCTTGAACTCCAATTGAAAATGTTGTTAAATCTCCTTCCCATATTATTTCTTTAAACTCCTTAAAAAGTACACCAAATTCTCTAATGAATCATGTACTTTTTGTTTGTTTTTAATTGTATCATTGTTAAGGAAATGTCCTTCCATAGTTAATTCATTTGACAGCGATGAAGTTACTTGACTAAGTGTTGAAGAAGAAATAAATGGATGTTGTATTCTAGATAAAATATTGTTTCCTTTTTTAATTATAATATCAAACAGTTTTAACGCATTACCAATTAGCTTATATTCGATTTAACATCATATGCTGAAAAATCCTTTGTATCTGGATGAATAATGTCAAATGTCATACAAAGTTGTAAACAGTTAGGATGAACCCATCCATTGCCAATTTTAATAGTAATTTATGTTTCCTTGCGTAAGTATGCTGTTTAGGTTCTTATATTGGTAACGCCACTGCCACGTAGCACTCTGTATGAAAACCACTGGCTGTGCTGTGTACAGGCTGTGGCATTGTTGGAATTTGCTATTGTAGTGTTGGGCAGTTGGCTGTTAACAGCATGTAGCGTTGTGCAGTTTGAAGTGAGCCGTCAGTAGTGCTGGATGTGGGGAGAGAGGTGGCGGAATTTTGAGAGTGGACAATCTGGACGTGTGTCCATCAGAAAGAGTAAATTAGTAATATTGGATATCATGGACTCATATAAATATTATGGCTTTTAAACACTATTAAGGTAAATACATTGTTTGTTCTCTATTAAAATCTTTCTTTTGCTAACTATGCCTATCAGTAGTTAGTACCTTCAGTAGTTTGAATCTTTTATTTAGTTGGCAGTAGTGGCGCTCGCTGTATTGAGTAGTTCGAGTAACGAAGATCTTTGTGAGGTAAGTGATTTGTGAAATCTATAGGTTAATTTAGTCAGGGCCATTCTCTTGTAGGGATTCTTGAAAGTCAGATTGTGTTGCGCTAAAAATATTGTGGGTCAGTTAGGCACAGTAATGTATAATTTTTCTAAGGGGACATTTCATTTGTTAGGAAGATAGAAGTTGCTTTTTGTTTTCTCGTTAACAGGTTATGAGTAAAATTGATAACTCTCGATTTAGTTCACGAGTTATGAAACGTTAAAATTTCTTAGTTCATTATTAAAATTACCGTCACACAAAAACTGTTGAAGTCAGTCAACTACATTTTTCATTAGTGATAGCAATTTTTAAATTTTTAATACTATCAGAAATTGGAATATGTATAGGTTAATATGGTTTATGAATTATTGGTACTCCAAATTCTGAATTAGGTTTAAATAAAGAGATAATATTAGTTTCTCTATGAAAATGATCATTATCACCACCAAACATACCATTACCCAAATTAATATCTATTAATTCAAATAGAATTGCTAATTAATTATTAGCAATTGCCTCATAATTAGCTTCAATAATTTGATTATCAGTTCCTAAAATTTTACCAGTGTAATCTTCTTTACCCATAAATAATTTAATATAACTTTCAGTAACAACTCTATTTACAATTTTATCTACTTTAATATATATTCTTGTTCGTTCAATTCAATAAATTTTTTCAATAATAAGAATTTCTATAGTCTTTCGATTGTGTTGAATTTATTATTTTTTGATGTTATCCTTGGACTTAAAAAGAAGAACATTAACTGGTGTACCATTTTTACAAGTTTCTTTTATTGGAACAGTTAATATTTTTTTCAGGACAGATGAGTCATCACTGAATTGAAATCATTTAATTATTAATTTTTATAAAGGTAATGTAAACCAAAAATAGTTTCCTGAAAAGAAAATCAAATAGTAAACATAGTAAACTGCCACTAAATTCTATTTGATGTTAAGTAATAGGACCAAGATGTGGAAAAACATCACTACTCATTGATAAGTATATTGTAGCACTTGAATGGTTAAATTGGAAAATATTACCCTTTTCTATTTTTCATAAACTATGCATCCACAAAAATATTAAGAATTTATAGAAAAGTGTAAAAAAACTGAAGACAAAATTAACGAAAGAATTACTACTTTTTGTGAAAATAATGATGAAATTATTCCATTAGATGAATCTGAAAACAATTCACTTTTTATTTTTGACGATTTCATCCTTAAAAATCAAGATATAGCTAAAGATATTTTACTAGAGATAGGCCCAAAGGAATAAATTGCTTCTACGTATGTGTGTCTTATTAAAAATACAATAGATATGACAAGAAAAGTTAATAATGGTAAATACATAGAAAATAAGAATTTATTAAACATTGAACATAAAAATGCTGAACATAAATCATGTGTGTAAAATAAATATTATCTTTGCTTTTTTGTTCTTAATCCAAAATTCCTGAGGTCATTAGAAAGCTAGACAAAACAGAACGGTAAAAGAAGAATTAAAGGTAGTGTTCAAGAAATGAAAAAAACAGGAACAGAATATGATAAATTTATAAAAGGTCAACTAGTTATTTATGCAATTGATAAAGTTAAACAAGGAATTGAAACTACTGTAAACGAATTCTCCCTATGTTCATCTTGTTGAAAAAGTTCTAAATGAGAAAGGTAATAAAGTATATGTTAAATGGCTAGGGTTTGATAACTCACACCACAGCTGAGTAAATAAAAGTAATCCAATTTTATAAAATGTTAATAAAACCCTTATTTTTTATATAGAGTTTGTTATAGCAAATTTAAACATTGTTGGTGCTGAATGCAATTTTCATTCTGCTTATTGTTTTATTAAAGAAGATGAAGTTTATTTTCATATTCAAATAAAGGTAAACAAAACAGATTTAATGTCAGAATTACACGAAAATTTTAAATTTGAATTAACAGCACCAACTGGCTTAAATGTATTTTGTTTATTAGGTGTATATAAAAATTGTTATGTTAATTATTTGAAATTTAATTATGAAAAAGTACACTCGAAATTGCGGTTTTCCATCTGCCTTGGTGAATTCAGGCTGGTTCCCCTTATTCTGCCTCAGCTAAACTATGTCGGTGATTGCTGCGCAAACAACTTCTCCACGTAAACGTACACCACCATTACTGTGCCATGCAAAAATAGGGGCTACACTCATCTGGTTTAAGACATTCCCTTGGTAATCCACCAGGGGCCTAACCACACAATAACCCTGGGTTTGGTGTGGGGCGGCAGAGGCGTGAAGTGGACTGTGGTAGTCATTGTGGGGTTGGTACCACTGCAGCTGTGGCGGGGACGGAGCCTCTCTATCGTTTCTAGGTCCCTGGTAACATAACATAACACTCGAAATTTAGTTTTATAATCTAAGAAATATTTGCTAAATTAGTTACATCGCCATACAGTAGTCCTCATGAATAATTATTCAATCAAAGTATTGAACTGATTTTGACAAAAATTAATTACTAAACTTTCTTTCATTCCTTGATATAAAATTACTGAACTTTCTACATAATTAATTTTTAAAAATTCTTCACAATTTGGATATACATTTCTGATAATATTTCTTTTCAAAGATTTTTAATTGTATTTGAATAACATAGTGAACAGAATTAAAATCATATAATATTAAAATAACAAAAGTAGGCCTTAAAACTTCATCAGTTAATTGAGGAACAACATGTGGCAATAAACTCTGTATTTGATCGTTTTTTATGAAAATTTTGTAGAGTTATACCAGTATCATATATTTCGTCTGATTTTTATATATAATCATCCTTAATTAGATTTTTTAAATCATTTATTTGAACTTCATAGAGTTGTTTTACATTAATCTTTGTTTTATGTATGATGTTTTCGAATTGATGTTAAAATTTCTTCATTAATCCCATCATTAAAAGCTTCTGCTTAATGCATTTTTTATTTCAAAATTAATTAGTAAAAACGTGGACAATTTATAAAATTTGTATATGAATGTATGTTTAGCCTTGAACTACAACTAAATTCTTTACACTTTTTTATATATTTACTTTTAACAGTGCCTTTCAAAATGTCTCTCAAATTAACATAGTCTAAAATTTCACAAATATAATTTATTTTAACATGGAATTATTTTTTCATAAATAAAGCTCAAAATTGTATTATACAACATGTAGTTAAGTCTAGTCACTGTCATTAGGTAATATGCTAGAAGTGGTTTGATTTTGAATATCTCTTGGATTTATTTGCTGCTCAGCTTGGCCACTTTGTATTTTATTATTTTTGCTTCAATGTCTTCATGGGTTCTTCTTTTTTGTTTCACTAGTGTTCGAGCAATTTTCTTTGAAACACACTTTTCATTCAAGAGTTCTGTATAAATATTAATAAAAATATTTGAGTGCACTTGATACTTTTGTTTTTAAAGGAATACCACATTTGCACACATCACTGAGGTTACTAATGGCATTTTCACACAATTCAGTTCCTAAGACAAGTACTACATCTCTTTGATATTCAAGTTCGAGAAATTCTGATTCATATCTGCTACTAATCAGAACTTGAAAAGTTTATATATATTACAACACAAGGAAATAATTGTAGCAGAAGGACACTTTAATCCCTCACTATTCAGTTTGTTGAAATAGGAAAGGAGTTCTTTGGTTTCACACTGCAACAAAATTTCATCTTCTGTCTGTAACAATTCTTCATAGTCTGAACATTTTCCACCTTTTCTCAGCTCTTCAAGCACTATTTTGCTAGTGTAGCTAGCAATACAAACCAAGTCTTTCAAATCTTCATCCATCATGGGAATTTTTGCTAGTTCCTCTAGAGCAGGTTCTAATTTATCTAAATTTTCGTATGTTTGGTGTTTTATTCTGTAACTTACTTTTGCCGCCAAATCATTTAATGTAAATTCACCATGTTTAGTAGAGCTAAGCTTTACTATACTAATTACTTTGAGTTTCCTCTCAGATTTCAAGATTTTCTTGACTCTAACATTGTAAGGGCTGCCACTTAGCCTTATATAAGCTACAAATCTTGCTTATAAATCATCAGTGTGTAATTTTGCTGTAAGAATGTAAGACTAGCTGTATGTGCTAAAAATATATCTGCATAACTGAACTGCTGTCGAAAGTGTGTGAGAGAAAGCAGTATATGTAAACCTTGGTTCGTTTTCCATGAGTAGACAATGCATGCCAGATGTCAATATATGTTTTCCAATTTTCCAGATACAGCAGTTTGGAGTCAATAGGTTTTGTGAGTGGATTATCATCTGATGTCTATTTGTCTTTCATGGAATGTTGCACATTAGAAACTGTCCACCATTTAATGATTAATTTTAAAAACTGAATAGTTCTATGAGAAATCTCAATCGCCTGACATTTCAAAATTTCTAGTGATGCCACATTTTAAGAATAAAAAACACTGAGAGCAAGGGTAATACTCTGTCTCTCAATAGATGTTGGATATACTGACTTTCTCACAAGCTTTGGGGCCAGTTTCACAGTTTATTTTTTTCAGAATGGAACAGGTTCCTCAAATCTAAAAATTTTGCTTTACTGACATATATTCACATGCAGCAGTCTGTTCATCACTGTGTCGAAAGGCATTGATGAAAGCAAATGTATCCTCAGTATTTGGCATTATGAATGATTCAATTTTTCCATCCAACCAGTTATTTCTGATACACTTACGCAAGCGGATACTGTCAAACAGAAGAAAGAGAAATTTGGATGGAACAATTGGATTTGCAGTACACGGCTATAAAGTGCCATCACATATAAGCTGATAAATTTTCCTATTAGTAATATTGTTATCTGTTACCAGGCATATTACAACATATCCAGAATTAACATTCTTATAGGAAAGAGAGCTACTACATCTTTATAATCAGAATATAAAGCTGATGCCATGAAGACCTGCATTATGCCTGCTGTTGTAGTATCTGAAGTATTCAAAGCAATGCCAAGTATCTTTCCTGCCTTATAAGAGAATTTTAAGTTAGCATAAACTTCATCCAACAACACTGACATTATCTTGTCATTTTCCTGAAGAAATTTATTTTTTCCCTCCAAAAGCTATCTTTGATGGACCAATACAAGGTTTATTTGGACCCATTTTGCATAGAAACTGCCGCACAGAGGATGAGGTAATGTTAACACATTTGTTGTCTCCACTGTATACATCATCCGCTGCTATTGCTGCCACCAGCCGTCTGTGAATGTTTATTGCACATTGAAGTCGAGCATGGGTGGCGGTCAGATTAATGTGATTGTAATGTGCATATGGAGTATCGAAAACTGGAGTATACAATAGCTCCCAGAATTAAAATTTGTTTTAAAAAAAGCAGATAAATTACATACTTATCGTTATTGGCTTGTGACGAATGCTTTCCTTTGCCACGAGAAAAGTATCAGAATAATAAACTTGCCCGAGTCATCAAGAGAAGAAAAATAGCTTTTGACCTCAGAAATACCAGCCCTAGTGTAGTCCTACAAGAGCAACATTTCAATATTATAATGAAAATGTTATAATGTGTGTCTGATAGTAGATGTACGAGGTAACAGAATCAGTAGATTATCCGATATTATGCTGTAATTAGTCGGATTGCGCATACACAAAAACCATGAATGAACAACTGTGGAAACTAAAGCTGACAGGAACAGATGTGCGATTCTGCTTTCGTTCCTATCTTCAGATGTTGTATTAGACCCTCTGTTGACTATTTCCATCATTTTTCTTCTATGCTTTGGCTCCTAAATGATGAAAAACTTGAAAATTTGTTGCATTTGGGGCCAGGTAGAGTTGACAGGACGCTCAAAAGAATTATTCTGTTAATGTCTAAACACAATGGTGTCCAAATTAAAGAAACAAACAGAAATTTTATAAGATTGCGTTTATTTTGCACAAAACAGTATAAACATCTGATGTCGATGTTGTGGTCTTCAGTCCTGAGACAGGTTTGATGCAGCTCTCCATGCTACTCTATCCTGTGCAAGCTTCTTCATTTCCCAGTACCTACCGCAACCTACATCCTTCTAAATCTGCTTAGTGTATTCATCTCTTGGTCTCCCTCTACGATTTTTACCCTCCACACTGCCCTCCAATACTAAATGGGTGATCTCTCGATGTCTCAGAGCATGTCCTACCAACCGATCCCTTCTTCTAGTCAAGTTGTGCCACAAGCTCCACTTCTCCACAATTCTACTCAGTACCTCCTCATTAGTTATGTGATCTACCCATCTAATCTTCAGCATTCTTCTGTAGCAATACATTTCGAAAGCTTCTATTCTCTTCTTGTCCAAACTATTTATCGTCCACGTTTCACTTCCATACAGGGCTACACTCCATACAAATACATTCATAAATGACTTCCTGACATTTAAATCTATACTCGATGTTAACAAATTTTTCTTCTTCAGAAGTGGTTTCCTTGCCATTGCCAGTCTACAGTTTATATCCTCTCAACTTCGACCATCATCAGTTATTTTGCTCCCCAAATAGCAAAGTTCCTTTACTACTTTAAGTGTCTCATTTCCTAACCTAATTCCCTCAGCATCACCTGACTTAATTCGACTACATGCCATTAGCCTCGTTTTGCTTTTGTTGATGTTCATCTTATACCCTCTTTTCAAGTCACTGTCCATTCCGTTCAACTGCTCTTCCAAGTCCTTTGCTGTCTCTGACAGAATTACAATGTCATCGGCGAACCTCATAGTTTTTATTTCTTCTCCATGGATTTTAATACCTACTCCTAACTGTTCTTTTGTTTCCTTTATTGCTTGTTCAATATACAGATTGAATAACATCGGGGATAGGCCACAACCCTGTCTCACTCCCTTCCCAACCACTGCTTCCCTTTCATATCCCTCGACTCTCTCTGCCATCTGGTTTCTGTACAAACTGTAAATATCCTTCCGCTCCCTATATTTTACCCCTGCCACCTTAAGAATTTGAAACACAGTATTCCAATCAACATTGTCAAAAGCTTTCTCTAAGTCTACAAATGCTAGAAACGTAGGTATGTCTCTCCTTAATCTTTCTTCTAATATAAGTCGTAGGGTCAGTATTGCCTTACATGTTCCAACATTTCTATGGAATCCAAACTGATCTTCCTCGAGGTTGGTTTCTATAAGTTTTTCCATTCGTCTGTAAAGAATTCGCGTTAGTGTTTTGCAGCTGTGACTTATTAAACTGATAGTTCGGTAATTTTCACATCTCTCAACACCTGCTTTCTTTGGGATTGGAATTATTATATTCTTCTTGAAGTCTGAGGATATTTCGCCTGTCTCATACAACTTGCTCACCAGATAGTAGAGTTTTGTCAGGACTGGCTCTCCCAAGGCTGTCAGTAGTTCTAATGGAATGTTGTCTACTCCTGGGGTCTTGTTTTGACTCAGGTCTTTCAGTGCTCTGTCAAACTCTTCACGCATTATCATATCTCACATTTCATCTTCATCTACATCCGCTTCTATTTCCATAATATTGTCCTCAAGTACGTCGCCTTTGTATATATCCTCTATATACTCCTTGAACCATGGACCTTGCCGTTGGTGGGGAGGCTTGCGTGCCTCAGCGATACAGATAGCTGTACCGTAGGTGCGAACGACAACGGAGGGGTATCTGTTGAGAGGCCAGACAAACGTGTGGTTCTTGAAGAGGGGCAGCAGCCTTTTCAGTAGTTGCAGGGGCAACAGTCTGGATGATTGACTGATCTGGCGTTGTAACAATAACCAAAACAGCCTTGCTGTGCTGGTACTGCGAACAGCTGAAACCAAGGGGAAACTACAGCCGTAATTTTTCCCTAGGGCATGCAGCTTTACTGTATGATTAAATGATGATGGCATCCTCTTGGGTAAAATATTCCGGAGGTAAAATAGTCCCCCATTCGGATCTCCGGGCGGGGACTACTCAAGAGGATGTCGTTATCAGGAGAAAGAAAACTGGAGTTCTACGGGTCGGAGCGTGGAATGTCAGATCCCTTAATCGGGCAGGTAGGTTAGAAAATTTAAAAAGGGAAATGGATAGGTTAAAGTTAGATATAGTGGGAATTAGTGAAGTTCGGTGGCAGGAGGAACAAGACTTCTGGTCAGGTGACTACAGGGTTATAAACACAAAATCAAATAGAGGTCATGCAGGAGTAGGTTTAATAATGAATAAAACAATAGGAATGCGGGTAAGCTACTACAAACAGCACAGTGAACGCATTGTTGTGGCCAAGATAGATACGAAGCCCACACGTACTACAGTAGTACAAGTTTATATGCCAACTAGCTCTGCAGATGATGAAGAAATTGATGAAATGTATGATGAAATAAAAGAAATTATTCAGATAGTGAAGGGTGACGAAAATTTAATAGTCATGGATGACTGGAATTCGGTAGTAGGAAAAGGGAGAGAAGGAAACGTAGTAGGTGAATATGGACTGGGGCTAAGAAATGAAAGAGGAAGCCGCCTGGTAGAATTTTCCACAGAGCACAACATAATCATAGGTAACACTTGGTTCAAGAATCAAAAAAGAAGGCTGTATACATGGAAGAAGCCTGGAGATACTGACAGGTTTCAGATAGATTATATAATGGTACGACCGAGATTTAGGAACCAGGTTTTAAATTGTAAGACATTTCCAGGAGCAGATGTGGACTCTGACCACAATCTGTTGGTTATGACCAGTAGATTAAAACTGAAGAAACTGCAAAAAGGTGGAAATTTAAAGAGATGGGACCTGGATAAACTAAAGGAACCAGAGGTTGTACGGAGTTTCAAGGAGAGCATAAGGGAGCAATTGACAGGAATGGGGGAAAGAAATACAATAGAAGAAGAATGGGTAGCTTTGAGGGATGAAGTAGTGAAGGCAGCAGATGATCAAGTAGGTAAAAAGGCGAGAGCTAGTAGAAATCCTTGGGTAACAGGAGAAATATTGAATTTAATTGATGAAAGGAGAAAATATAAAAATGCAGTAAATGAAGCAGGCAGAAAGGAATAGAAACGTCTCAAAAATGACATCTACAGGAAGTGCAAAATGGCTAAGCAGGGATGGCTAGAGGACAAATGTAAGGATGTAGAGGCTTATCTCACTAGGGGTAAGATAGATAGTGCTTACAGGAAAATTAAAGAGACCTTTGGAGAAAAGAGGACCACTTGTATGAATATTAAGAGCTCAGATGGAAACCCAGTTCTAAGCAAAGAAGGGAAAGCAGAAAGGTGGAAGGAGTATATAGAGGGTCAATACAAGGGCGATGTACTTAAGGACAATATTATGGAAATGGAAGAGGATGTAGATGAAGATGAAATGGGAGATACGATACTGCGTGAAGAGTTTGACAGAGCACTGAAAGACCTGAGTCGAAACAAGGCCTCTGGAGTAGACAACATTCCATTGGAACTACTGACGGCCTTGGAAGAGCCAGTCCTGACAAAACTCTGCCATCTGGTGAGCAAGATGTATGAGACAGGCGAAATACCCTCAGACTTCAAGAAGAATATAATAATTCCAATCCCAAAGAAAGCAGGTGTTGACAGATGTGAAAATTACTGAATTATCAGTTTAATAAGTCACAGCTGCAAAATACTAACGCGACTTCTTTACAGACGAATGGAAAAACTAGTAGAAGCCGACCTCGGGGAAGATCAGTTTGGATTCCGTAGAAATGTTTGAACACGTGAGGCAATACTGACCCTACGACTGATCTTAGAAGCTAGAGTAAGGAAGGCCAAACCTACATTTCTACCATTTGTAGACTTAGAGAAAGCTTTTGACAATGTTGGCTGGAATACTCTCTTTCAAATTCTGAAGGTGGCAGGGGTAAATTACAGGGAGCGAAAGGCTATTTACAATTTGTACAGAAACCAGATGGCTGTTATAAGAGTCGAGGGACATGAAAGGGAAGCAGTGGTTAGGAAGGGAGTGAGACAGGGCTGTAGTCTCTCCCCGATGTTATTCAATCTGTATATTGAGCAAGCAGTGAAGGAAACAAAAGAAAAATTCGGAGTAGGTATTAAAGTCCATGGAGAAGAAATAAAAACTTTGAGGTTCGCCGATGACATCATAATTCTGTCAGAGACAGAAAAGGACTTGGAAGAGCAGTTGAATGGAATGGACAGTGTCTTGAGAGGAGTATATAAGACGACCATCAACAAAAGCAAAACGAGGATAATGGAATGTAGTCGAGTTAAGTCGGGTGATGCTGACGGAATTAGACTAGGAAATGAGACACTTAAAGTAGTAAAGGAGTTTTGCTATTTGGGGAGCAAAATAACTGATGATGGTCGAAGTAGAGAGGATATAAAATGTAGACTGGCAATGGCAAGGAAAGCGTTTCTGAAGAAGAGAAGTTTGTTAATATCGAGTATAGATTTAAGTGTCAGGAAGTCATTTCTGAAAGTATTTGTATGGAGTGTAGCCATATATGGAAGTGAATCATGGACGATTAATAGTTTGCACAAGAAGAGAATAGAAGCTATCGAAATGTGGTGCTACAGAAGAATGCTGAAGATTAGATGGGTAGATCACATAACTAATGAGGTAGTATTGAATCGGATTGGGGAGAAGAGAAGTTTGTGGCACAACTTGACCAGAAGAAGGAATCGGTTGGTAGGACATGTTCTGAGGCATCAAGGGATCACCAATTTAGTATTGGAGGGCAGCGTGGAGGGTAAAAATCGTAGAGGGAGACCAAGAGATGACTACACTAAGCAGATTCAGAAGGATGCAGGTATCAGTAGGTACTGGGAGATGAAGAAGCTTGCACAGGATAGAGTAGCATGGAGAGCTGCATCAAACCAGTTTCAGGCCTGAAGACCACAACAACAACAACAACAACAACATCAACAACATACTCCTTCCACCTTTCTGCTTTCCCTTCTTTGCTTAGAACTGGGTTTTCATCAAAGCTCTTCATATTCATGCAAATGGTTCTACTTTCTCCAAAGATCTCTTTAATTTTCCTTTAAGCAGTATCTATCTTAACCCTTGTGAGATAAGCCTCTACATCCTGACATTTGTCCTCTAGCCATCCCTGCTTAGCCTTTCTGCATTTCCTGTCGATCTCATTTTTGAGACGTTTGTATTCCTTTTTGCCTGCTTCATTTACTGCATTTTGATATTTTCTCCTTTCATCAATTAAATTCAATATTTCTTCTGTTATCCAAGGGTTTCTAATAGCCCTCGTCTTTTTACCTATTTGATCCTGTGCTGCCTTCACTATTTCATCCCTCAAAGCTACCCATTCTTCTTCTACTGTATTTCTTTCCCCCATTACTGTCAATTGTTCCCTTATGCTCTCCCTGAAACTCTGTAAAAACTCTGGTTCTTTCAGTTTATCCAGGTCCCATCTCCTTAAATTTCCACCTTTTTGCAGTTTCTTCAGTTTTAATCTACAGTTCATAACCAATAGATTGTGGTCAGAGTCCACATCTGCCCCTAGAAATGTCTTACAATTTAAAATCTGGTTCCTAAATCTCTGTCTTACCATTATATAATCTATCTGATACCTTTTAGTATCTCCAGGGTTCGTCCACGTATACAACATTCTTTCATGATTCTTGAACCAAGTGTTAGCTATGATTAAGTTATGCTCTGCGCAAAATTCTATCAGGCGGCTTCCTCTTTCATTTTATAGCCCTAATCCATATTCACCTACTATATTTCCGTCTCTCCCTTTTACTACTCACGATTTCCAGTCTCCCATGAGTATTAAATTTTCGTCTCCCTTCACTACCTGAATAATTTCTTTTATTTCATCAATTTCTTCGTCATCTGCAGAGCTAGTTGGCATATAAACTTGTACTACTGTGGTAGTCGTGGGCTTCGTGTCTATCTTGGCCACAATAATGCGTTCACTATGCTGTTTGTAGTAGCTTACCCATACTCCTATTTTTTTTATTCATTATTAAACCTACTACTGCATTTCCCCTATCTCATTTTGTATTTATAACCCTGTATTTATCTGACCAAAAATCTTGTTCCTCCTGCCAGCGAACGTCACTAATTCCCACTATATCTAACTTTATCCTATCCATTTCCCTGCCCCATTAAGGGATCTGACATTCCACGCTCCTATCCGTACAATGCCAGTTTTCTTTCTGCTGATAACGACGTCCCCGCCCGGAGATCCGAATGGGGGTCTATTTTACCTCCGGAATATTTTACCCAAGAGGACGCCGTATCATTTAATCATACAGTAAAGCTGCGTGCCCTCGGGAAAAAATACGGCTGTAGTTTCCCCTTGGTTTCAGCCGTTCGCAGTACCAGAACAGAAAGGCCATTTTGGTTAGTGTTACAAGGCCAGATCAGTGAATCATCCAGGCTGTTGCCCTGCAACTATTGAAAAGGCTGTTGCCCCTCTTCAGGAACCACACGTTTGTCTGGCCTCTCAACAGACGCCCCTCCATTGTGGTTGCGCCTACGGTACGGCTATCTGTATCGTTGAGGCACGCAAGCCTCCCCACCAACGGCAAGGTCCATGATAACAACTAGGAACAATGTAAAGAATACACAACGCAATCAGGTGCAACATGCATAATGGTAGACGAAAAAGTACTTCATGTTTTCCAACTTCACGGACTGGCACACACCTTGTGATAACTGTTTAACGTGCTCACTATGAAGTGTGACCACTTCGGGCAGCAGTACAGGAATGACAACGACGGAGCATTCTGTGAATGATTTCATCAATGTGATGTTGAGGCAATCACGCCCATTCTTCCTGCGGAGCCTCTCGCGAGTCTTGGAGAGTGGTTGGTGGATGCTGACGTTAAGCAATCCGTCTCCCTTGTGCACCCCAGACATGCTGTATGGGATTGAAATCGGGAGAGTGAACAGGCCACGCCATTCGTGCAGCATTTTCCGTTTCCAACAAACCATCAACCACTCGTGCTCTGCTAGGTCGAGCATTATCGTCCATCAGCACGAAGTCTACGTGCACAGCACCTCGCAACAACCAACCACTCATGAGATCCCAAGACCTCGCCACGATACCTGACAGTAATTAAACCTTTCCGATTCACCCATACAATTTCATGAAGAGATGTTCAAGTGGTCACGATAACCACTGCCCACACCATTAGCGGTCCTCCTCGAGATCGGTCTCTCTCCACAATGTTCGAGGCGCGAATCTTGTTCTACATTCACTCCATATGCGAACCCGTCGAGAATCACTCTGCAGACAAAACCGGGACTGCTCTGTGAAACGAACATTGGCCCAATGTTCGACTGTCCAGGTGGAATGTTAACGACCGCACGCTATACGTCCCCTTCTGTGAAGAGACATCAGAAGCTCACATACAGTAGGTCTCTGACAATTAAGGCCACTCTGTCGAAGCGTTCTCTACACCATTTGCCTCGATATAGCACTTCCAGTGGATGCTGTGAGGACAAATGCCAGTTTCTACGCAGTACTAAGGCGATACTGTCGTACGCTTACAGCCAAATAACGTTCCTCTCTTTCTGATGTCACACGTAGTCGGCCTGCCCTGGTTTTCGGGATATAGTTTAGGTCTCTATAAACTGTCGTCACATCAGAGAAACAACAGAAAGACTGACATTAAACCATCGAGCCACATCAGATTCCGACTGTCCTATTTCCATTCTTCCTACGGTTCTCCAGTGTAGAGAGTCTTTTGGGAGTCTTCTCTGTGTCATACTGCACCCTCTGTGACTATGCACTCAGCGATTGTGGATGTGAGACTAACAGCAGACACTATTCCGTTCTATAATTGGCCTGACGTCAACGTTGGCGTGTTTTTTTGTTGACCGAAATGCCATCTTCTGTACATAACACGATCGTACGGATATCTGTTGGCAGTTTGTATGATTATATCGTAAATTAGTCACAGGATGGAGAAATTTCGATTTTTTGCTTTAATTTTGGACACCAATATAGTACTTAGCTAAGCCGTAGTGCAGTATGGTGGACGATGCTCTCCCACTACTCGTCACTGGTGTCAGTGTCCCACCAATGCAGCGGGTGCTTAGCGTCACTTGTTGGACCCACCTATGATCGACTAGAGCTGCAACTATGACAGTTTGTCTTGCTGGAATAGTTCCAAAGCAGCGTTTTAGGAAACGTTAATCAATTCTGTCACCGTTCACTTATTTCCGAGTGTGGCACCAAATTATGCTGCTAAATACACTACATGATCCTTTGTCATGTAGATGAAACACGTGAATAATTCTAACGTAACATGTACCTCTGAGCAGAATTTTTTGATTTTCTATGTCAAGGTTACCAGTGTTCCTAACTTTAATGTTGTTCACAACATTCCCTAGTCACCATTATGGCAATGAGAAAGTCCTACAGGCACTAATAACTCTTTGCCGTCATCTGTCAATTCAGAACTTACTCTGATGGAGATTTGTAAGGTTCCCCTAAACAGGTCAGGCTTTTTTTTCTTTTGTGTAAGGGGAGCCCCAACTTCAGTTCAGAGATAAACTGCCTGCCGAAATCAAAGATGAGTCAGCCAAATTCTCTGAAAGTGCTCCTCCTAACAGATCAGAAATAGCGGAGCTTAATATGATATTAGTAAACTGCAGGAACATCCGTGATGAAGTCCCATAATAATTATGATTATTGAAGGTTATAATGCCCAGACAGTATTATGAATAGAAACATGGTTGAAATCCTAAATACAGATTGCAATATTTATCGAGAGGATAGGTTAGTCGCCATTGCTGGTGGCGTATTTATAGCAAGGTTATCACAGATTCCTAATTTTAATTAATCTGTGTGAATTCAAGCATCAGAATTTGGTTAGCTGATAGTTTTATAGACCGCGTGGGTCAGGAGCGGTAGTGGTGGAGCGCTTCAGAGAAAACCTGAAGAAATTTGTGAACTAGTTTTCTGATTATTCTTTGTAATAGGTAGTGACTTTATCTTGACAGCTATGGATTGGGAGGATCGAAAGTGGTGCTACCCACCGGGACTAGTATGATATTATTCTTAATGTTTTGTCCGAAAAGTATCTGAAGCACATAGTTAGAGAACAAAGTCGTAAAGGTAACGTCTCAGACCGTCTAGCAACAAACAGACCTGAACTTCCCAGAATGAGATTTTCACTTTGCAGCGGAGTGTGCGCTGATATGAAACTTCCTGGTAGATTAAAACTGTGTGCCCGACCGAGAGTTTTAATCTGCCAGGAAGTTTCATATCAGCGCGCACTCCGCTGCAGAGTGAAAATCTCATACTGGAAATATCCCCAGGCTGTGGCTAAGCTATGTCTCCGCAATATCCTTTCTTTCAGGAGTGCTAGTTCTGCAAGGTTCGCAGGAGAGCTTCTGTAAAGTTTGGAAGGTAGGAGGCGAGGTACTGGCAGAAGTAAAGCTGTGAATACCGGACGTGAGTCGTGCTTCGGTAGCTCAGCTGGTAGAGCACTTGCCCACGAAAGGCAAAGGTCCCGAGTTCGAGTCTCGGTCGGGCACACAGTTTTAATCTGCCAGGAAGTTTCAGACCTGAACTTATCGAATCAGTTAACACAGAGGAGAGTACCGGTGATCATAAGACTATGATAGGATCTATAGAGACGCTTATTGCAAGGAATGTTAAGAAAGGTAGAACAATATTTTGGTAGGAAGAGTGAGGTGTTCACATCGAGTGAACCGCTCCTGGTAGCAGCCAAGGCACGTCCACAGCCCATCGATCGCCAACACGTTGACCCCTGGAGGTCATTACGTCATCGGCGTCCCAGACGGTTACGTGATCTCTGACAGTGCTCATCCAATTTTACTCGAGTAACTGTTTTGTTGATCAACTTTTACGACAAGGTAGAACTGCAGTCTTGCTTAGTGGTATTAACTTGTGTTTGAACTGGAACGATTTGTTTGTGATTTAATTTCGTTATTGTGGGTCTCTGAAGGGTCCAGTAGAACTGTTACTTTGTATGTCTGCAGAATCTTCTTGGTTGACGTTTAGTTTTGTAATAAAATCGTAATAAGTAACGTGAAACTACCTTTTTGCCGTCTGTAGCCAGTGGACATAGCACAGTTATAGGCATATGTCGTAGACGTAAGTCTGTTGTAGAATCTTTTATGTTAATGTATTATGATACTTTTGGGCAACTAAAATCTTCTGTATTATAATCAACGTGGATTTAGTAACCAGAGATTTTGCGAAACTCAGTTCGTTTTGTTCCACCATGAGATACACAGAGCTGTAGACTTCGGCGGTCAAGTTGATACTTTGTTCCTCGATTTCAGGAAGGCAATTGACACTGTTCCGCACTGCCATTTATTGAAAAATATACGAACTTACCGAGTATCGGACCATATTTGCGACTGTATTGAAGACTTCCTTGCAGATAGATCTCAATACGTCGCTCTTTGTGAGACAAAATCGACAGATTTATAGGTAATTTCGGAAGTACCATAAGGAAGTGTGATAGAAGTGTTACTGTTTGCAATGTATATGAAGGATCTAGTAGAGCTCGTCGGAAACTGTTTAAGGCCGATCGCATATGGCGCAGTAGTCTATAAGAAGACAGCAGTGATTTGCAAAATGACCCACTCAAGACTGGCGAATAGTGCTGTTTCCGGCAGTTGACCCTGAATGTAAATAAATTGAACATATTACGCGTACATAGAAAAAGAAATCCACTACTCTGCAACTACACTGTTGATATCAAATTGCTGGAAACACTAACCACCGTAAAATATCTGAAAGTATCTATCCAGAGCGGAAGAAGTAGCTTATGAGGTGCTTGTTCGATCGATTCTTGAGAACTGTTCATCAGTTTGTAACCCTTACCAAGTAGGGCTGATAGAAGAGGTAGAGGCGGCGCGTCTCATCATAGGATCGTTTTGTGGGCGAGAAAGCGTTACAGAGATGGACAAAGAACGTCAGTGGCAGGCGCTAGAAGAGAAGCGCTGTGACTCATGGAGAGGTTTACTATTGAAATTTTGGAAGATCACATTCCGGGAAGAATTGGACAAATATTACACAACTGGACAAATATATCATACTAGAACTGACATGTGATTACATTTCCACACAATTTGTGTGCATAGATCCTGAGAAATCAGTACCCAGAACAACCACCTCTGGCCGTAATAATGGCCTTGATACGCCTGGGTATTGAGTCAAACATAGCTTGGTTGGCGTGTACAGGTACAGCTGCCAATGTAGCTTCAATACAATACCACAGTTCATCACGAGTAGTGACTGGCGTCTTATGAAGAGCCAGTTGCTCGCCCACCATTGACCAGACGTTTTCAATTGGTGAGAGATCTGGAGAATGTGCTGGCCAGGGCAGCAGTCGAACATTTTCTGTATCCAGAAAGGCCCGTACAGGACCTGCAACATGCGGTCGTACATTATCCTGCTTAAATGTAGGGTTTCGCAGGGATCGAATCAAGGGTAGAGCCATGGGTCGTAACACATCTGAAATGTAAAATCCACTGTTCAAAGTGCCGTCAATGCGAACAAGAGGAGACCGAGACGTGTAACCAATGGCACCCCGTACCATTACGCCGCGTGGTACGCCAGTACGGCGATGACGAATACACACTTCCAATATGCGTTCACCGTGATGTCACCAAAACGTTTCCGACCATCATGATGCTGTAAACAGAACCTGGATTCATGCGAAGTAACGACGTTTTGCCATTCGTGCATCCAGGTTCGTCGTTGAGTACCTCATCGCAGGCGCTCCTGTCTGTGATGCAGCGTCAAGGGGAACCGCAGCCATGGTCTCCGAGCTGCTAGTCCATGCTGCTGCAAGCGTCGTCGAACTGTTCGTGCAGATGGTTGCGTTTCTAACGTCCCAATATGTTGACTCAGGGATCGAGACGTGGCTGTACATCCGTTACATCCATGCGGATAAGATGCCTGTCATCTCGACTGCTAGTGATACGAGGCCGTTGGAATCCAGTACGGCGTTCCGTATTACCCTCCTGAACCAACCGATTCAATATTCTGCTAACACTCATTGGATCTCGACCAACGCGAGCAGCAATGTCGCGATACGATAAATTGCAGTCGCGATAGGCTACAGTCCGACCTTTATCAAAGTCGGTAACGTGATGGTACGCATTTCTCCTCCTTACACGAGGCATCACAACAACGTTTCACCAGGCAACGCCGGTCAATTGCTGTTTGTGTATGAGAAATCGGTTGGAAACTTTCCTCATGTCGGCACGTTGTAGGTGTCGCCACCGGCGCCAACCTTATGTAATTGCTCTGAAAAGCTAATCATTTGCATACCACAGCATCGTCTTCCTGTCGGTTAAATTTTGTGTCTGTAGCACGTCATCTTCAAGGTGTAGCAATTTTAATGGTCAGCAGTGTACTTCCTTCTACATACGTCTCGAGAAATGACAACAACGAGAAAATTCGAGAAATTAGAGCTAATACTGTGACTTACCGACAATCATTCTTCCCACGCTCCATTCGTGCATGGAACAGTGAAGGGGTGGGACGAGTTAGTGGTACGAGAAGTTCCCCCCGTCATTCACCTACAGATTGCTTGCGGTGTATTGATATAGACCTAAAAGGTGTACTACACTTATTTCTTTCTGTCGTCTTTAATCTTATCACAAACGACTATAATGAAATCTAATATCGTAATAGATAAGTTCGCCAAAGGTGATTCAATGAAAAATATCCATGTAGCAAATGATTGTAAAGTTTATTGTAACACAAATAAACAATTTTCTCCGGCGGGAAGTAAGTAGAATGCAATTTAAAGTAATTCAATTCTAGAATAGTGAATGAACAAGAATAATAATAGAAGGCTGAAGGCCTGAAGCTAGATCTGATGGAAGCTGGTATGGCACATTAATTGAGCCCAAGCCACTTTTTGAATAACAACTGGAAAAGAATTATATTTAGGCTGAAACTGTAACAGCAAATAGGATTTTGAAACTTTCGTGTCATTAAGAGTACCTCTATCAAAGTCTAGATTAGAGATTAGATTAGTACTTGTTCCATAGATCATGAGTACGACACTTCGTGATGATGTGGAACGTGTCGGGTTAATAAAAGGTGTTTATACAAGATATTGCATTACACAAAATATTACATGACACTTAATATTTTTTAATTTTTTTGTGGGGGTTGGGGAAATTACCCACTTACTATATCCAAAAATTCATCTAATGAGTAGAAGGAGTTTCCATTAAGAAATTCTTTTAATTTCCTTTTAAATGCTATATGGCTATCTGTCAGACTTTTGATGCTATTAGGTAAGTGACCAAAGACTTTTTGGCAGCATAATTTACCCCCCTTCTGACCAAAGTTAGATTTAACTTTGAGTAATGAAGATCATCTTTTCTCCTACTGTTCTAGAATAGTGAATGAACAAGAATAATAATAGAAGGCTGAAGGCCTGAAGCTAGATCTGATGGAAGCTGGTATGGCACTTTTGAATTCGTTCGAATTGTTAATAACAAATTTCATAAGTGAATATATGTATTGTGAACTACAGTGAAGATCTCTAGCTCTTTAAATAAGTGTCTGCAGGATGATCTTGGATGAGTTCCAGCAATTATTCTGATTAGACGCTTTTGTGTAATGAACACTCTTTTGCTCAATGATGATTTACCCCAGAATATGATGCCATACGAAAGCAGAGAATGAAAATAGGCATGGTAAGCCAATTTACTTAGATGTATATCGCCAAAATTTGCAGTAACCCTCATAGCATAAGTAGCTGAACTGAAACGTTTCAGCAGATCCTCTACATCTACATCTACATCATTACTCTGCAATTCACATTTAAGTGCTTGGCAGAGGGTTCATCGAACCACAATCATACTCTCTCTCTACCATTCCACTCCCGAACAGCGCGCGGGAAAAACGAAGACCTAAACCTTTCTATTCGAGCTCTTATTTCTCTTATTTTATTTTTAAGATCATTCCTACCTATGTAGGTTGGGCTCCACAAAATATTTTCGCATTCGGAAGAGAAAGTTGGTGACTGAAATTTCGTAAATAGATCTCGCCGCGACGAAAAACGTCTTTGCTTTAATGACTTCCATCCCAATTCGCGTATCATATCTGCCACACTCTCTCCCCTATTACGTGATAATAGAAAACGAGCTGCCCTTTTTTGCATCCTTTCGATGTCCTCCGTCAATCCCACCTGGTAAGGATCCCACACCTCAGTGTGTTTTTTCCAGTTCAACCCCTCATCAATGCATACACCTAGAAATTTTGAATATTGTACCTTAGCTACCGATTTCTGATCGAAGTCTATATATATTAATGGTGTAATTCCATTTACTGTGTGAAACTGCATATACTGTGTTTTGTCAAAGTTATGTGAGAGCCCATTTGTAGAGAACCACTTAATGATTTTCTGAAAAACATCGTCTACTCTATGAGACCTGCCCAAGTTGAAGTACTGAGAATGTGAACAAACGTTTAGTCTGATGTAGTGCCAATGAATAACGAGAGAAATACTAGAGTCCGGCTGCTGGTCATGGCGACCGTGGCCACGTCTTCCTCGGAGTAGAGGTCACGAGTAGTGTAGGTCCGTAGCAAGCAGCTCCCTGCGGCGCAGGTCGACGTGGACAGGGTCGTCATCGTAGCGTTGACACTGACCTCAGATTCAGATTGATGGAATGCTTTCGCAATCGGCGTCTCAGTCAGGAAGTTGACTTGAGTGAACTGGCCAGCATATCCTGGTTATCGGCCTAAATACTGCCCGAGTGTCAGGATAAGGCAGGTAACATGGCCTCGGAGGAGAGTAGGCCTGTGGGGCCACTGACCTGTCGCGGCACATGGGTTGCTGTCTAGTGGTCTCGCTGAGAGCGTCCGTCCACCTCCATCGCGAGGTCCGCTGCCTACATAACGAGTCTGTGTTACCGGTTGCTCGCTGAGTGGGTGCAAGGCTTCGACACAGTGATAATTAAAAACATCAACACGTGTGCTGCTGTCGTTGCATAAGCAGAATAATCAGTTTCTGTTAATCTTCATTTCTCTATTAAAATGTGATGAACTTCATTTATTATTTTTAAGGTTCAGTGCCTCAGTCGCTACGTAACAATGGAGCCCGTGAAGGGCCTCTTCGTTTTCCGTCCGTCTGTTTTTCTGTCTGACTGTTAAGAACCCCTTTTCCTCAGGAACAGGTAGACATATCAAGTTGACATTTATGTCACATAATAAGGGCTACGATCCCTTGGTGATGTAAGAGATTTAAGCTTGTAAGTCAACACAGTCAAAAGACGCGGTAAATTATGTCGCATGTTTGTATACTCGCAAATTCAACCATCGAAATCTATAGCGTACTTCTCGTTGACCAAGAATCAAGAAATTTACCAGCAAGCATGGTTTCACAGTGAAATAGAAGGAAAAAATCCAAAATTGCTAAACTGTAATTACATCACAAAAATATATTTTTGCCATTAGAACTTACATTGCGATCATCGTCCGTAATAAGCATAATAAAAAAGTATTCCTACACGTGGAAATAAAATATAAGTTGTAGTCACACTTCAGTAACTAAATACATAATATTTTATTCAATTTTCTTCATCTACATGTGTACACAGCAGTCCCCTGACCGCTTCTTTTTTGTATATCCAGGCTAATCTCAGGAACTACTGTAAATATTTTGATACGATCTTGGAATTCCCAGGACTTATATCTTGCCAGTATCGACACCGATCACAAGCAAAAACTATCTATACACATAATGAAGTTTGAACGGAACCTTCTTTCTAGACATCATTACTATCCCCTCTGGGTGGCCTTGACTTACAGCCAACTGCGTTATCTGCGGTGGTGAACGTTGAAGCGTTTCTGTCGCATTCTGCTAGATCATTTGTCTACATTGTAAACAGTAACGATTCTAACACATTTCCATAGAATAGTCCAGGAATTACGTTTACATTAGTAGATTTTGTCCGTTTAGCGACATGTTCAATTCTATCTGGAAATAAGTCCTGAAACCAATTGTAAATATGATCCAATACCTCATAAGTTCGTAGTCTCAGATGCCTTTCTGATGTCATGGAACACAGCATCGACCTAAGCACCGTTGCCTACAGCTATTTTCTCTCATGGAGGACCGGAGCGAGATGAGTTTCTCAAGATTTCTGCTTGCGGAATCCATGTTGATTTTTATTGAGGAGATTTTCTTTCTCCACAAACGTCGTACTTCTTAAGCGTAAAACACATTCCACAGTTACACAAGAGATAGAAATCAGCGAAATAGGCCTATAGTTATGTTCATTACCCTTCTTGAAAACGAGAATGACTTGCACTTTTCTCCTATCACTAGGTACCCTTCGTTGTTTCAGTGATTTACGAAAACTTCTGACAGAATGGGAGCAACCAATGCAAAATATTACAGTTATCTCCTCTGGTCCAAACGCTTTTCCACTACGAACCAATTATAGACGCATTTCTATTCCCGGATCGCTTACCTCACTATCTGCCATTTCGACGTTCGTATAATGATTGAAAGGAGAGACCTATTACGATTTTACGCTGTGAAACAATTTCTGAAGACCGAATACAGAATTTAAGCCTTCTTTCTGTTATTGTCCGTTTGTTATTTTCCATTATGGTCACTGAATGAATTGAAGATTGTGAACCGTTTAATGATTTTACTTAAGACCAAAAAACCTCGTAAGGTTTCCAGTCATATGGCTAGAATAAAATTTACTTTCATTGTCATTGAACTTTTCTCTCATTGATCTCCTTTAGCTCCTTTTCGCTTCATCCAGTTTTTCTTTTGCCAGCTACGTCTTGTCTTCTCTTGGATCCGAGACAAAACTCTCTTTGTTTATGTGAGAATTTCCTAACACAGCTCTTAAACAACGGTGGGTCTTTCCAGTCCCTCAAGACCTTGCTCGGAACATAATTGTTTAAGGCATACTGAATGATGCTTTTGACTTTTTTCTCTTTCTGCTCTACAGCTTCGTACCTAGCACAGAACACCTATTGTTGAGTACTCATATACTCTGTAATTTGTATCCTGTCACTTTTGCAAGGCAAAAATATTTTCCTACCTTTCTTAACATTACTTGTAATACCTGTAGTTATAGTTGGTATCACAGCCTTATGATCACTAATACCTTCCTCTACGTTCACTGGTTAGATAAGCTTAGGTCTGTTCGTTGCTAGGAGGTCTAAGACGTTTTCTGCTCGAGTTGATTACATGCTCAAATTAATTTTCGGATAGGACATTCAGAACAATGTCACACGAACTCTGTCTCTGGCACCAGCTGTGGTAATATTACTCTCCCAATCTGTACCTGACAACATGGAGTCACCCCCGATTACAACGGCATGATTAAAAAAAGTTGTTAACTATATTCTCCAAGTTATCTCTCAAGCACTATAGATCCTGGCCCATGCGCTCTATAAAAGCATCCGAATCCCATTTTTGACCAGCCTTTTATGTTTAACGTCACCTAAATCAGTTCACAGTAAGCCTTGATATCCTAGCTAGAATTCGTTAGTGCAAAATATACGCCACCACCATTGGGACTAAACTATCTTTACCGTAAATAATGCAATTTAGGATTTAGTTGCAATTCTCTCCCGGTTTCGACCAATTTTCTGTTCCTAACACTATCTGTGCATTATAGCTTTCAGTAAGTTCACTAATTCTGGGACTTTTTCTTGGATGCTCCTGTAGTTAATTAATATCATACTAATCATTTCTGTACCGATTTGAGAGGACGAGCATTCCCTAAGAACATTGTGACTGATTTGTCTTCGGATTTGGCAGGCAATTTGTCTCTGATCCCATAGCGGGGGTTCCTCTAACACAAGAAACCCCATGTGCACACCACACGTACTTCACTAAGCTAAGTAGCCTTTCCTGCGTGTAGTGCACACCTGAACTATTACGGGTTACTCTACAATTCTCCATACGATAGTGGAAACAGAGAAATTCGCTGAATTGTTTGAGCGTCTGGTTTAGACTGTGCACACTGCTCCAAATCAGAGGACCCTAATCGACCCTGGGTACAACGGTACAAATAGTGCGATACTAGTTGCCTTCACCAAATCAACCAACCGCCTAAAGGAACTGAGGATGGCATCAGACCCATAGCAGCAGTCCTCATTTGTGGCGATATGTGCCACTATTTCTGTCCTGTTGCACCCAGTGTGCTCCATAGCCGCCGACAGAACCTCCTCTCATCTCCGAAGAGATCTTCAGTTAACATAAAGGGTGCACACTGGCTCTCTTTGCCACCATGCCTACCATTTCCCTGAGAGGCTCCATTAGAACCCCCCCCTCCACCCCCGTAACATTGCAGCTATAAATGACCAAATGACGTGTCTACCCGACCTTTGCACCTGCCTGGCTTGGGCAAGAAAATCGGCCGCTGGTCCAACAGGGGAGACATCCTGTGCTGGCTCAGAAGTATTATCATCACTGGATAGCCCCATGTACCTGTTACTAAGACATAGGGAGCCATTCATGTGGTCTGTTCCATCTTTCACGGTGCTCGAACCCACCTCTTTCTGCCACTCATTATTAAATGAAGATGGACTGGTCAGGTATTGAGTATTTGAAGGCGCTGCGGCAACCAGGGTATGACAGGATTCCAAAGGGATCAGAAGTCTCGTCACTGGCGATCCAATGTCGCCACAGCTTTGAGCATTTTTCAGAACCTGTTGACCATAGTCAATGCATCTTCCAGCTGTTTACGGGCAGCAGGCAATTCTCCTTGAATCCGCTCACTAGTAAAGTCCCTATCCACATCGTAATATGTAAGAAAACTGAACAAGATCTCAAAAATTACAAAAAATGCAAACGATATATACAAACTGTGTAAAACTAATAAGTTGCTCCTGCTGCTACTAACATCGAGTCTGATAGGAGGCTGGAGCTCTACTGAATACTTACTGTTTGCAACAGTCACGGAATGAAATAACGTGACGCTAACGACTTATGGTGTGGAAAACGACATTCAAATGTTCTGAACATACATGACCTCTGGGTCCTTTATCAGCTGCATCAGATAGAGTAGGTGTCAGCCGTATGTTAAAGCTGCATTCAATGTTGTTGTGCATTGTTTGCATGAGCAAAGTATGCACGTGAATGATTGAGAGCATTTTATAAGATCGTGCATCTGCACAGTACCAAAGTTTGCACCCATTAAACTCATAAGATTTAACATCATACATGCTGCATTTACAGATGGATTACCAAAGATTTTGTTCTGCCTATGTGTCTGAATGCCTAACAGACCGAATTTACGAGATACAAGAAACAGTTATTTGGAAAATATTTGTATCAGTGAAAGATGATGTAATCTACACGATGTATGATACACAATAAAATAGTATTGCACCACGTAATTGTTTTTATTTCAAATGTGGGTTTCAGAGTTGGTTGACTTTTTTTACAGTTTCGGGGGTACTTTGTTATAGAGTTTGACACAGTTTTGGAGTATTTTGATATAATATTTTTTTGCCATAACATGTATGCAGTCTTCAGTGATCAATTTCCTATTTGTATGAACTATTTCTGAGTCGAATAAATTGCAATATACTATCATTTTTAATTTTACGCATTACTTAAAACATTCTTCAATCTATAGCACTCATCCCATAAGCCTAGTATATAACATACAACCTAAACAGCAGCGTGTGCAAGATTACTCACGAACAACAAAACGGCAAGAAAGCTTCCATGAACCCAACGCCTGAATCCTAATAACATCCTAAAAAGAACTACTCATTGATAACGTCTCGAAATAAACGGATTGGTAGACGATTATATTGATGCTTTTTCTTATTAGTGTATATGTTACTGTTTTTTTTATTTCTCTTTTCCATTAGACACCCAAATCATACTATCTTTTCCAGTGTTAATTCCTTGATGTAAACTGATGAAATATGCGACAAGTGTCAATTCTCTCTGCTTAAATCATTTCAGAAAGCTGCACAGTAAAAACTTTGGTAAGATATGCACCTCATGTACCAGACGAGTGGAACACTTCACCAAGTCAGTCAGTGGAGGGCTGATAAAATACAATCTACACAAGTCAACCATATGCCTGGCAGAGAAATGCTAGATGGCTCCATAACAAATTATACCTAACTGTAGCAAGTTTGATATCAAACAATTGCAATCAATATCTATAGACCGTCATATAATTTTAAAGATCCATCCTTAGAAACAGCAACAATCATGCCCTACCTGCTCCCAGAAACCTGAACATACTGATTGGCATGTTAAATCCCAAATGATCTAAATGTCACAGCATCCAACACTTGCAGTCCAAACATGTTAGGACAGGTCAGATGCAGTACAGACTTGACACAAGGCCGAAGAATTCTCCTTTGACATGATTCTTCAATACACATACCCACCGCCCCGCACAGGTGAGCTTCCTTTCACCTGCTCTGAATCCACCCCACATGCGGATGTTACCTCTCACATGAACTATGTAGCGCAGGTCGTAACTATAGTACTCTACTGGGGACAAAAATTATGTTTTCATTCCAGACGCCCTGCCCTTCCCCATGGATGACTGCAAATGTTGACAGAATGGTGGTATTGTCTGTCAGTTTCGACTGTGAAAAAATAATCACGATTCCTTAATGCAGGTCAAAAGGTGTTAACGCCATAGTTTAATCATAGCTATCACATTAACAGAGGACCTAAGTGTGATTGATGTAGGAATAAACAAAAGACTATATTTTAACAATAGCTTTTTATTTTCCACATTGCGTATTAAGAACGTATAAAAAATGTTTACTAAAACAATAGTACTTCCTACAAAATCGCTGTTTTCCTTCAGAAATGCTCTTAATTTAGCTGAAACAGGTATCTGACACACAGCACACGGGAGAAGGAGATGTCCACATTTAACACAAGCAGCAATACGTACCATGTTTGTATGGAAAGAACAGTACCTCTCCTACCTCCCAGAAACAGATTTTACAAAGGCGAGCATCGTCGGAAGCTCTTACAATAACATGATGTTCTGTGCTGCTCTCAGAAGATTTGATGGACGTTTAATATTAGCTGCATCCTTTGCAGTGATTTTCACATCTCTGTTATGACAAATATTGTCTACAAAATCCTTACCCCCCAGTCCTACCATGGATGGATCCATCTTCAGGCCCTATCCTGGATCTACTGCTGGTGC